>NW_027492287.1:375000-650890 GCF_021521415.1 Bidens hawaiensis
TGACCCACAACGAACGGGGGTCCGGGGGCAGCGGGGTTCTAGGGGCGGCAGCCCCTAGCGGGGTCCAAGGGGCAGAGCCCCTGGCTGGGGTTAAGCTGCCAGGTCAGCTTGGAAAAATTTTATTTTCGATAACTGCCTTAACACATTTTCCATTAGGTTTTTAATTTATTTTCTAAACGAACTTCACTTCAGGCGAAGTTAAACCTCGGGCGAACTTGGCTTCAGGCGAAGTTAAACCTTAGGCGAACTTGGCTTCAGGCGAAGTTAAACCTCGGGCGAACTTGGCTTCAGGCGAAGTTAAACCTCGGGCGAACTTGGCTTCAGGCGAAGTTAAACCTTAGGCGAACTTGGCTTCAGGCGAAGTTATCCTTAGGCGAACTTGGCTCCAGGCGAAGTTATCCTTAGGCGAACTTGGCTTCAGGCGAAGTTAAACCTCAGGCGAACTTAGCCGTAGGCGAAGTTATCCTTAGGCGAAGTTACGCTTGAAGGCGAAGTTACGCTTGAAGGCGAAGTTCATCAGGCGAACTTAATCTTGCAGGCGAAGTTATCGCGCTGCAGATCTGTTTGCCCATAAATCCTTCGTTTCTTAGCCAAATAACTCGATTTTGGTACCCACGGAATCGTATGATCGGCGCCTACAAATCCCAACCATCAAATCGGCCTAAAATCGACGTTTTAGGGGTCCGATTTGGGCAGTTTGGGTTTCGGGTCCGGTTAACCCATCCAATCCTAACCATTTTCAGTAATATTAGCTTTATTGGATTTGTTCTTACCTTACCAACTCAGATCTATCAACAAAATCTCGGGTCTCGGCTTCGAATCCTGATCGGTTAGAATGTGTGTGTTTTGAGTGTGTGAAGAAATAGATGTAAATGAAGATATTTTTGGGATTTTGGGGGTATTTATATCCCTGAAATCCCATTTTCATTTAACCCATCTCAATTAATCCAAATCCATAACCAACGTCCATTACCCGACACTAGCCCGACTCATAGCAACTCCTACTCTATTATTTATTTCCCGAACCCGAGTCAACTTTCCCTCTATTATTAAGTAATATAATTAATATCATTTTGGAAATTTCGGGATGTTACAAGGATGATGGAATCATCCTTCAGAGACTACGAGTGGGTCAAGATAGGTTAGTAGTTAAGGTCAGTTTCTAAATTCGTAATGTTCGTTTTGGTTAGTAAAAAGACAACCATAACATTAATTCAAGTCCTTGTATTTGCCTTGGAGTGTGCAATTCGAATGGAATCATTCCCGTCTCGCAAGAACTACGAAGAGCTGGCTGACGTGTTTAGCTTCACCATGGTTTCAGCCATGAACTTGGCCCTGTGGCTCAACTTAGGAGTCAACCTGCTTTTATTGATGCTCAACTACGTGTTGTTTTTGGGCATATGGGCTACATTGGTTCAATATGGCTTATCACCAGATATGTTAGTCGAGCTTTTATTATTTATTCTAGGGTGTTTCTATATAATTTATACTGCAAACAGGGCCATTGATTTGACAAGCCGGGTGTATTTTGTCACATGGGTCGTATTGGGGTCAACTTTCGTGATTATTGGAGTTGTAGGGGTGATCATAGCCGTTTACCGGAACATAAAAAGAAAGAATGAAACCAGCAACCAGATGCTTATGAAGATACTAAACAACTCAACTATATTGTTTTGTCACTGGTTATGTGGTCTTATATTTCGTGTGTCAAACGGGAGAACAACGCTTGGAAAATATTGGGGGCTGTATTTTTGGGAGTTCTAGGATTACTTTGTTTGATATGGTGCACTTGGCGGCTTGTTAGCTCGTGGCGA
The DNA here is from genome assembly GCF_021521415.1 of Bidens hawaiensis. Taxonomy (NCBI): domain Eukaryota; kingdom Viridiplantae; phylum Streptophyta; class Magnoliopsida; order Asterales; family Asteraceae; genus Bidens; species Bidens hawaiensis. The sequence goes on from NW_027492287.1 coordinate 376,815, forward strand.
GAATATTGTACTCACAATGTGCGTGTATCAAACTCGAATGAAGTAGCTTAATCCATTTACAACATCCGTTGATTCATATGGAACTTTTGTTTTATAGCATTGTATTTCTTTTGTGCAATTGATGGATATATATAATCTTTCTTTTATTTTAGTGAATTTTCAAACAATGTTACTATTTATTCAAGAGATTTTCACAAATCAATTTAATAAATCCATATCAGTTTATGCATTTCATGGTAATTCAGATTAATATTTACGTATAAATATTATCTCTTTTTTCTCCTTTCAAACAAATTGGCGAAGGCGGTGGTGCAGTGACTAATTAGGGTGGGTTTGGGCAAGTGACGATCTGAGATTGGGTAGAATCATTTAAAAATCTATTTATACGAAAGTTGCAAAAGTTACTAGACCTTGGGGACACTTTTGGCAATCTACTCCATTTAAATAATTAATAAACTATTAATCAAACTGAAAGGATGGATTCACCTTTGAGTTAATGATTAAAGTTAACGATTTCGATGACGCTGGCAACAACTAAGAAATTTCAATGGTCCAATTACAAAAAGAAAACTATTTGAAAGAAAATCACAAAAATAACCAAATCTCATAGACGATTTTAACACTTTACTCTTTTAAATATTTATAATATTACAATTTCATCTAACTTTGTGCATTAGAAGTTGTAACTTGGGCTTTAATGGTTTGTACACTGCTGAGGTCATTATGCTTATTTGGTTTATTGACACGTGTGGTGGACTTGTTCTATTCTAATTAACTAGGTTATAAACCCGTGTATTACACGGGGCTGGGTACCAAACATTTTAGAATTAAAAATAATTTATAATAAATAATTACAAATTATATATAACAACTTTCTATTTACAATTATTACATATTAATTTCACTTGAGTAGACATACAAGTCTTATGTCTACTTCTAAATGCTCATTCAAAACAACTTGAATAGACACACATGCCTTATTTACTTTTGAACATTTTATCAAGACCTAAACGTAATAGCCATTTAAAACTCCAGTAGGTTAGAATCCGTGTTCACACGAGATGGTAACAAAACAAAAGCAAATATTATAAATTTGGATTCATACCACTAAAATTAAGAACCACAAAGTAATAAATGGAAACAAAGATCCATATAACATTAAATTAAACATTAGATATGTAACATAATTATACAATTCATGATTTTCTAATACCCTTATGTATGCTACATTTGCAATTATACGAGTTTGGCGTTTGCCAATGGTGCTAGTGGTTAGCCTTGTGTACCCGTAGACCTCTTCTTGGTAGTCGCGTCATCTTTTGTTATGAAAAGACAAACACATATTGGTATGGCATCTCAAATTAACAGATTACAATAAACACATACTTATAGAAAAAAAAAACTTATAATCTTCAATCAAAGGAACCAGTTTAATTACCTAAAATAATGTTTTATAAACATACCATAGTTGAATTTAATTTGAAACCAGTTTAATTACCTAAAATAATGTTTTATAAACATACCATAGTTGAATTTAATTTGAAACGTGCAACAATAGGACCCGATGCAAGTGTATCCAATACGCCATACATCTCAATGTTTCCTTCAAAATAGAATAACATACACCTGATATAGGATATAATTATATAAAAGACAAATTTAAATGCTAGAAACTATAATTACTCTTGAATGCTAATTTTATCACAAACTAGGTTATATGCCCGTGTGACACGGGTTTGAAAACATTATTTCATATCAATAACTATATTCTCTGAAATTTTAAAAAACAAATAAACATGTAAACAAGTAAATTTACTTATAGTCTTGACCAAACATTTAACAAATGACCAAACCAGATCAAATAAATAAGTAATAACATGTAGATACCGTATATAAGCAACAAACATCAACAATCCACACATATTTATAACATTTAGTCAAGCAAAACATAGATAGTACATATTTGTGACAACATTAGATCATAGATGGTCTAACCATACATACCCCAAAAAATAAAAGCAAACATTTTCAGTTCAATCAAAGCAAAAAACATTACACAATAGAAGTTATTGATATTTAGCCAAAATGCAGGTAAAATAAATTGAGTCATTATCATTTCTCGGAGACTTCAGTAAAATATAAAGCTCACCAGCCCGATAATTGTTGAGTTCTATAGCATTTAAAATCAAATTCAGTATGTGGCTCTAATCCAAAAATGTTTTCATTGCAAGTCTTCCCTCTCTCTAATATGCTGGGACCCACATCACAACAATATTTGGTTAAAAACACAAGTCGAGTATATTAACAACCAATACATGTTCACATGCACCAAAATATGGGGCTTGAAAGTTTAACTCCAGTACAACTTAGATCAACAAATAAGATTATTATAGAAGTCCATCAAAACAACCAATGTCTTGAATGCACTGTCTGTATGAAACTTTGTGCAAATTATGGTATAAAATAACACACTATCGTTTTTATGGTCAACTTCAACACTTCGTCTAGTTTTGATAGAAGTGCAAGATATGATTAGGCCTGCAAAATAAATGTTATTCTTTCTGTACTCACATTGATTTTTTTAGTCAAAGCTTTAGCCTATGGACATAATAAAGTTATTTATAACATAATCATGTCCGTAATCTCTAAATCATGCCATGCATGAATTGGAAAAAGAAAAAGAAAGATGTCTAATTAACTTCTACAATCGCATTCTGCACGCTTCTATGGCGTCTCTCAAAGTTTGAATAGGTCGTGTTCGCGGGTTGACGGGTTCAACCCGACACTAACCCAAAAACTTAACACAAACCCGAAACCGTGTTAGACATTTGAACCCAAACATGAAACATATATTCGTGGGTTTACCCGAACACGTCTCGTTTGACCCAAAATTTTATTATATCTTTGATGGTCCATCCCAAATTTTGAATAATCTCTGCTCAGTTATACAACAACAACAACAAAAAATAAGTATATGTTCTACTTGTGATGGATTTATTTGTTTAAGTTCGTTCGTTCAACTTTATTTGTTTAAGTTTGCTCGTTTATGTACATATATATTCATTAAAAAAAATGACCAGCTACACAACTTTGTCTAGTTTAAATAACTTTGTAGGCCCAACACATTTTCCTTGACATTACTTTTAATCGGTTTAGTTATATACTTATATTCATTCATCTATGCTCAGATTTGCTCGTTCGTTTAAGTTTGTGAGCTGCTTGTTTATTTTGTTAATGAACGAACATGAACATAACATTCCAATAGTTAAAGCAAAATGATTACCTGAAAACTTGAATCACCAACACCACAACCACCAATGAGTAGCAACTACAACCTGCATACGAAATCAACAACCAAATGAAAATAGGATAACAAACAGTTGATAGCACCACAGAACTTAAGCAATACAGTGAACCTAATTACCAAGATTAATCAAAAGAAAATACAAACTGAGCTGAATTTGTTGCAAATTGATATGCATGTTAGGGTCGATCTTCAAACCCTTAAAATTAAAATCCATATGGCAATGTTACAGATTTAGATGCAGATGCTTCTACAATGCTTTAGTTTTGGAGGTTTAATTTAATTTATAATAAATCTTGTTATCAAAACTATACCATAAGAGATTTGTATTACCTGAACAAACTAAAATAAATAATGATAGATGGATTCACCAAACTAAAATAATGCTTATATGATCTCATTGTAGTACTTGAACTATAGCCACACAAAAACATGATAGCTGGGCAGAACATAAAACGCCTAAATATAATAGACCTTCAACCAAAATCAACCTAGAGAAAACACTCATAATAGCAGCCCAAGCACGAATTTCACCTAATCGAATATCCAACAAAGACAAATAAGCTATAAAGGAAGACATGCAAAACAACTGAACAGTAAAACCGTAAGGGGATTAACAAATAATTAACCGGAGAGCGATGAACCGTAATAAGCGGAGCAAACAAGCACGGTAACGATGAGACCCAGTGATATAATGAAAAAGAGTAGAAGCTTAATTTCAAACCCCTCTTTACCAAATAATCATGTGTGTAAGCATCTAACCTATTAATCAAACCAAAAACACCAAATGGTACTAACATAACATTGTCAGATAGCTTTCACATGATCAGTTTTGTAGCTGCAAGTATATAACTCAATTAATTATCTAGGTTTTTGGAAAATTTAGGAGCGTCAACTATTTTCAAAACCATTTGATAGGATAGACGTAGCATAATCTAAGTCATTAGAAAACATCATGAAATCAATTGATAGATAATAATAATAATAATAATAATATTCCACATACCTGAAGTGAAAAATTGCACCGAGAAGTCTGCTCACCTCCGTGTAAGCAATAGGAATTTGAGTAAATGAATCGAGCAATTCATCTGCATTATTTATTAGAGTAATGGATTAGATATCTTTTAGTTACTTTACTTTCTGGTTGTCGGAGTTTTTGTTCATCGAATATGAGATGAACAGGCGAGAGTTATCATAAACTGCAATTGAAAAACATGTTTAGTTGATTTTAGAGGAATCTAAATTATTAAGGATTAATAAGCGAATTACCAGTTCTCGTAGAGAAGTTCTTCACGACAATGTCGATTAGGGTTACAAATCTTGAACCGGTGGTGGGCATTGTCGTGTGAAAAGGAAGAGGAAGCCACAAGCTTAGGGAAGCCACGCGAAGAAAAGTAATCAGATTTGAAATCACAAGTGTGAAGAGGAAGGAAGCTTACAAGGGAAGCTGCTTTTGCTTTTGTAAAGGGGGGACGTAGTGATACAATATCAAATGAAATAGGATGCTGACACATGGCAAAATATATCTTCTTTTATTACATATATATATACACACACGCACACACTAGGTTAGAGCTCGTGTTTTACACGGATGAAAAATATAATAAAAATAAAAAATTGTTATATGTAATATACTAATTATAAGTGAATTAACAATATATCATTTAGAAGTCAATAAATTCAACACAATAACTACTTAAGTGGAGTTGGTAAACATCTTTAGTTTGAAACATGAGGTTCTGGGTTCGAGACTAGTATTAGACAATAATTTATCTTTCAAAATTTTACAAAGATAAAATAGGAAACTGCTCACATGGGATTATGTGGCATCCTATATGAAAGTCCTAGAATGATGTCATGTGGAAAAATCATGTTTATATAGTTAGATTATTATTATTATATCTAACTAATATATTAAAGCAACATAATTTTGCCCACATGTCCTTCACCTAAGTTGTCCACATAGGCTTTCATGTCATCAACCTTCCATAAATCTAATTTCCACATATTCACAATAAAATTTTAATCAATGATATTGACTATTATATTTTTGTAACTTATTAATGTAATTATGATATTAATCATTCTAATTATTGTTAGAATTAAAAAAAAACTTATTTAATTTACTAGGTTTAAATTGTTCATCGTTTTTTCTTTAAAAGACACATCCTTCGTTCAAAAATTATAACGCTCCCCATCGTTTGTAATCAGATTTTTCGCCTCATCTATAACAGGTTCTTCATGATTTGTCAGTTTCATAATCCAAACAACATTAAATATGTTCATCGTTTGCAATTATCAGGTATGATTTATATTTTAGTGTTTAAATCGATTTTTGTGAATAACAACATCAAATTGATTCACCGTTATTGGATTTAGAGTTTAACTGCATGATTTTTTATACTAACGGTTAATAGATTTGATATTTAATATATTTCTATTAATCGATTTATCTTTTAATCTATTTAGGGTTTAAAGGTATATTTTTTTTAAATTATCGGTTAATCGATATGATGTTTAATATGTTTCATCATCATCATCATCATCATCATCATCATCATCGTACTCAGTATATCCCACCAATAGCAAAGCTATGGTAGGGTCTGAGGAGGGTAAGATGTAGACAGCCTTACCTCTACTCCGTAGGAATAGAGAGGCTGCTTCCAGTGAGACCCCCGGCTCGAAAGTAGTTTTGCATCAAACCTTGGACATAAGGCACATAACACTCAACCATCGGCACACCGGTAAATTGGTGTATGTACCTTCTCTTTCGGCTATCAATGCCACCACATGATGCCTGATTAACCTTCCGTCACTTTTAACGTTATTTTCACGATATTAGTAAAATAACGTCAAAATTAGTGCAATTTCACTTTTGCCCACCCGAGCGTTCACACATATATACATTATATGCGCGCACCGCAAACAGGACGTGTGTTTAATATATTTGTTACTTAAAATTATGTTTATATGATGTGATTTTTTGTTCATTATACGCCTTTTTCCAAGTTTCACTAATATTCATTTATTTTGTTGACCTATCAATTTAAAATTTGAAAATCTTATTATATATGGATAGGAACCTAACTGTTATAATCTAACTAATATAATAAAGCAACTCAATTCTATCCACGGGTCATTACTCTAGGATGTCCACATAGGAATCCACATCATCACATTTCCATATAATTATTTTCCACATATTCACAATTAATTTTTAGTAACATTAAACTGTTATTTTTGAAAACTAAAATCTTTTTTAATATAGTTGATCAATTAGTTATATATTGACTAGAAATTCACAACCTTACAAAAATTGTTATTTTTAATTAAAACAATCATGTAACAACAATCTTACAAAAACACAATTAAAACAATCTTATAAAATGCACACCAGGAATTTTTTTTTAAAGGGGATGGATCCCCGGCAAACATTTCAATAAAAATAAAAGAAAAGAAAACGGGTTAATTAAAATGGTTTCTAAATTAGTCAATAGGTCAAATTGGGTTATTATTACAGTTAGATGTTTAATTTTTTGTAGTTCCAAAAATCAAGTCCTGGATTTTTATTAGAAATTATATGCTGCATTTATGGGCTTATTTATAGGGTTTTATTTATAGGATGTCTATTGCATTCTATTGAATTCGATTTATTGTATTTATTATTTAATTAAAACAGTTTCTGAACTTACGGTGTTTATCAAAAATAAACATCTCCACATGTAGTATATAACATCCGCTAATAGATGCATTCTCCACATTAAAACAATCTTCTGCCTTTGAAGCTTTTATAAAGTAAATTCTTCAACTGTTAATTATAAATTTTATATTTAAACGAATTATTTCAGTAAAGTCTTTTATCGTTTGATTTAAAACATATTACAATGGAGGTTCAAAGCTTTACAATGTTGGATGAAATTGATGTTCTCAAAACATCTCCATCCATAGTTAAGGTTAGAGTTTTGAGAGTATGGACCGTCAAGGATAAGGGTGTTTTCGGTCCGGTTTTCGCGGTTTTTAGCTTGAACCGTGAACCAAACCGTTAACAACGGTTTACGATTTTGTAAACCGAAACCAAACTGTAGAACTTTTAAACGAACCAAACCGAACCGTTAGTAACGGTTTGGTTCCGGTTTGATTTCACGGTTTAAGATTGTTGGGTTTTTATACAAGATGTGAGATAAAAATTGATATAGTTAATAGTAAAGTTGTAAACAATTTGCATATTTTGATAAGTTTAAACACAACTTGTCCACATTAAGTTCAAAGACAAGCTTATCTGAGATAGAAAAAGCACAAAGCTGTCTGAAAATAAACAAAACACAAGTGTGTATGATTGGTATTTGGGGCTTACCCCATTTCTTCGTAACTGTTGGTATAATTTTATAGCACTTAACAACTATGATTTAATTATGAATGGTAATATACCTATGTACATACATATATAATATAAAATATTTACATAAATAAATCACACGGTCCGGTCCGGTTTTATACGGTTGGTTTTCGACATAAACCGTAAACCAAACCGTTCATTACGGTTTGAAATTTTTAAAACCGACCGACCAAAAGTTAAGATTAAAAACCAACCATGAAACCAAACCGCTAACCGGTTTGGGCGGTTTCACGGTTTCGAACCGAACCGTGAACACCCCTAGTCAAGGATAACAAACACTCCAAATGAGGACTTCTTGATGGAGATGGTTCTCATGGATCAATCTGTAAGTTTTTGTTTTATATTTTCCTTTCTCTATACTACTCTTTTCATTAATTATCTACACATTATTATTATTATTATTATTGTTGTTATTATTATTGTTATTTCATGACCGAAGAATCGAATGCAAGCAACGGTTTTTAAACCCGACATTTTTTGTTTCAAAAGGTTTTTGAACGAAAACTCTACACGGGTGAAAATATAAGTTTAAACCTGGTATGTATTTGCAAGCTTAGTTTCAAATAATATTACAAAATCTGTTACTAATGTGTTTTTTTTTTATTTTTTTCAGGTATAATGGTTCATTTATGTTATATTATTTCTTATTTACTGAATTATTTATTTATAAAGTATTTTCCTTTTATGTTATAGACATAGTTTAACATCTTTTGTAATATCTGCTGGTAAAAAACTTATGTCAAATATTTGTGTTGATTGAATATGTTTTTTACATTTTATATTGTTTTTGATATGTTTTCGACCCGTGTGTAACACCGGTTATTATCCTAGTTATTATTATATAGAAAGATAATGGGTGTCAAATAATTGAGATGATGATTCCCATACGGGTTTTATATCAGCAAATAAATTAAGAACTATCATTTTCCCAAATGAAACAGAATGCAAGATAGCATGTAACTAAATTATCAATCAAGATTCAAGCTTTTCTTTTAACAAGAGAACAAAAATGAAAAACATACTTTCATTGTGGCGGTTTCTAGAATGATGAGTCTGAGTAGAACAGCCTGCCCTACATAATATATAATTAAATTACATAATGATTTAGAAATTCATAAGTCCCAAAATATAAATAATAATAATAATAATAAAAGCCTGCATAAACCGCATCTTATTTGCTTTGGACATAGCTTGATTCATAAACAGCAGAGCCGAGACGTGCAATATCATTGTATAAAACATCATAATCGTTTATGAAACATTTACAACATTACACATAAAGGGATGAAATGAGATTGTGTACGGGCTAAAATAAAACGTGTATGAGCTACAGAAGGTACCAGTTGTAAATACAAAGAAAAAATTACTACCTATCACAGCAGGATTTACAAATTGCGGTGTTTGGTTCAAGGATGGCTCGCTTTTTTGAGCTCCTCGACACGTAAACTGTGCAAGATCAATCTATTGCTGCAGAAAGCTAATTAATTAATAAGGAGTTGTGTTAATATTAATGTGCGACCATTAATAAAAGGATAAAAATATTAACGCAAACATTAAGAAAATAAAATAGTTGGTAACGTAAGTAAATAATAAAACTTCAGGGTGCAAACTGAAAATAATAATAATTATATAAACTAGCGACTCTGTCCTCCGTTACATATTTCGCCAAACACTCCGTCGCCGTCAATCCATCCGTTCAAACACCGGCGACGAGGTAAACTTTAAATAGTCAATTGCTTCAAAAAATATCAATTTAGGCTTTTATTTGCTTATTAATTGAGCTAAATACAATACAGTAGCATCATATGTAGATTTCATGTACGTTTACAAAAATTAGGGATCTTATGAATCTGTAGACCAGTTTGCATCACAATCTATAACATAATTAAATTTTATGAAATTTGACACCTGTGTGTATTAGATAGATTATTATTATAAATTAGGGTTTACTGAAACATAATTATTCTAAGTATAAATAGTTGATCAATGTTACAAGGTCAATTTCCATATTATTATTTGCAGGCAGGAAATTTATTATTTATTGCATCTAATTATCAACAATGGGAACCCCCGAGACCTCTCGTGAACCATGTCCCGACCGCATACTAGACGACATCGGTGGAGCCTTTGGCATGGGTGCGGTTGGGGGTTCGGCTTTTCATCTTCTGAAAGGCACTTACAACTCACCCAAAGGCTTGCGCTTCGTTGGCGGGTGTCAAGCGGTGCAGATGAATGCTCCGCGCGTTGGTGGCAGTTTTGCGGTCTGGGGCGGGCTTTTCTCCACTTTTGATTGCAACATGGTGTATCTCCGCTAGAAAGAGGATCCGTGGAACTTGATAATAGCCGGTGCAGCCACCGGAGGGTTTCTCCAGATGGGCAGGGGCTCGGTGCTGCCTCAAGATCGGCAGCTTTTTGTGGAGTTTTACTTGCTATGATTGAGGGGGGTGGGAATCATGCTGAATAAGATCATGAGCACGCCACAGAATTTGCCTCCAATGGAGGAGGCGTTGCCGCCAATTCCCATGGGACATATGTCGAATCAAGCTCAAGTAAACATTGATGGCATGGCATCGTCATCATCATCAACATCATCGTCTTCATGGTTTGGAGGGCTGTTCGGTGGCGGGAAACAAGAGGAAACTAGCCCAAGCAATGGCGTGAAGACGCAGGTTTTAGAAAGTTTTGATGCTCCAAACCCGCCTTCATTTGAATACAAGTAAATTAGCAGATAAAGGTTTTGGTTTTTGGAATGAGATTGGAGGTTATATATATTTCAGTTGTGAGGTTTGTTTTGAGGGATTGTTTTTGTATAAATGTTTTTAACCAAATAATCAACAATCAGGCTAAATTGTAGCTCTGATACCATTTGTTAAGATAACCGCTTAACCTATATACCGGATTAAACCCAGGTCATACGAGGTTTCATTGTGTAAATGTAATAAATTTGTTAGTACAACGAAGTTTTATGTTGTTTTTAAGAATATTTCATTTATAGATGTGAAATTGGGTTGTATACCAACATGATTAGCTTATTGAAGACAAACATTTTGGGTGTGTAAATTAATAAATTATAAACTCCCAGTTTGTATTTTGTACACAGAAACAAACTGTTAGCACTTATATTAATTAAAAAATATTTAAAAAAAAAAAACTTTGAACAATTTAAAACATGCAGGTTAGATTGTTTTGTATTTAAACCAATTAATAATTAATTATTACGTTAATGCCAACGTGAACGGTCGATTTTTACAGACGTCAGTGTGGGTGAAATGGTCGTTGCAGGCTTGGAAAAGAAACAGACAAATAGAGATGCGCGATGCAACTAGGGTGTGAATGAGCCAAGGCGCTTGCGAGCTAAACGAGCCAAACCCTATCCAGCTTGAGCCTCAAATAAAGCTCGTTTGGTTATTGAGTTCAAGCTAGAGTCTTGTATGGGAAGATCATTTAGGCTCTGTCAAGCCTTGTGTGTTTTTAAGTTTTAATCATTTTTGGACTACTATATATTAATCTTACACTACACAACCGAGCTCGAGCCGAGATTTGGCTCGTTTAAGGTACTGCTCATGAGTTCGAGCCAACTTTAGGCTCGTTTAAAGTTTTTTTTAAAATGTATAAAAGCAAATAAAAATTTATTTTAATTAAATAATAAATGAACTGAGTTCGAGTTTGACAAATAACTCACGATCCGAGCTCGAGCTTTAGAAAAAGAGTTTGAAACAAGTCAAGATTGAGCTTGAGCTCTCATAAGTCAAAACAAGTCAAACCCGGCTTGGCTGAGCTTGTTTACACCTCTACATCCAACAGGTGAGAGAGAGTGAAGTTGATGGGCTGAAAAAAGAAAAATAAGAATGATTATTTTATTAATAAAAAATATTGAGAAAATTGAAATACTAAATTTAATTGCTGGTATATCAATTCGACACTCTCACCTATTAAAAAACTGTTTTTTTTTATGATTTTAAAAGTTAAAAGTTAAATTTTTAGTTAGTTTAGAGTTACACATGTAGTTTAATTTTATGAAAAAATAAATCTAAAAAATATATAAAAGAAAACCTTTAAAAACCCTTAGGTTGTTCTTCGGCTCATTTCAAGCCATCAGATTGTTTTATTTGTAAATGGAGGTTTCTTTTCCCAGCCCGTTCCCTATCTTATATCCATATATATCATATAATTACACTAAAAAACACTATATTTTCACTCTCCGGTTTAATTAAATAATATTTTTATACCTTTATCATTATATTTTCTCTCTCTTTCACTCACAACTACTTTATGAAAATATTTAAAAATTATACAGTACTTATAGTGAAACCTCAAATTTAACTTTCCCATATAAATTTTCTCTCTTTTCTACTCACAACCATTTATAACCATACCATATAATTTGCAAATTCCCCTCACATAATTTTAGGGAACAGATTGAGAATGCTCTTATGCATTTGACCCAAATTCACGGGTACGAGACTCACCAAACCTAGATAGTCCTTAAACGGGTTATAACATCTCATTAAATTAAAAATTAATATCACCAAATATTTGATATGAAAATCCTATAAAATAGGGATGTGCTAAAAATTAATATCCTATTTTTTTTAAAATATATATATTATCTATAATTAAGAAAACAATTTTATAGTAAAAAAAATAAGTGGGTCATGGGTCTTACCAAACCCAGATAGCTTTTAAATGAGTTATAATGAAACCCTTTCATCATCATCATCAAATCTTTAAATGTATTATTAATTTTTCTTACAATAAATAAAATTAAAATATATATATATATATATATATATATATATATATATATATATATTAGAAACAAAAAGTGTAAAACAATCCCTGTAACATAGGGGATAAAAGCTAGTTATGTGTATATATAAACTTGTTTAAAGGGAATCAAAAGTTGTAAATAAGAGCATTCTCATCCAGTTTTCTATTCCTATATCCATATATATCATATAATTACACTAAAAAACAGTACATTTTTTTCTTCTGTTCAATTAAATAATATTTTTTTATACTTTTTTCATTACAGTTTTTTCTCTCCACCATCTAATTTACAAAAAGATCACTACCTTTTCCCTAAATTTACAAAAAATTACTAACTTTTCTCTCTCCACTCTATAATTTACACTCACAGTCACTCACAACCCCACCCTATAATTTACAAACCCTTCCCATATAATTTTAGGGGATGGGTTAGGAATGCTCTAAAGCCTTTAAAGGTTAAAACACAAAAGCTTGGGAAGTTTTGGTTCAAGTTTCCTTAATAATAGAAATTATTATAAAAAAAAAAAAGAAGAAAATTCTAAATAATAGAAAGTTGTCGTTAAAAAAATAAAAAAGAATAAAAAAGTACAACCGTACGAGTTAGGCATCATTTGAAACCGAATGCACCACTCAATAAAAGAAATTGTTAATGGCTACAAATGGATTGGGTTGGGCACCAAACCTAAGGTTTTCAAACGTTCTATGAATGACACTAAAACTAAGAAGGGCCCATATAGCTTTTGCTATTTCTAGGGACCAAGATAATAAAAACTTCAGATCATTATATTATGGGGGTTTTGAAGAGGTAGGTCCCAGCAGGGCTCAGTTGGTCCCGCATGACTCACCTTGAACAGGGATGTCTGCGCAAAGACCATCTACTCCCGCAGGACCCACCATGCTCAGAGAAGCCTACGCGCAGTATGCAAGCTGCATACGCAGGGAAAAGCCTCCCAATGGTAAAGTAACCCGCCTGTTCCCGCAGTTGCGGATACAAGCCATCAGGGAAGGCTACCCGCACAGCATAGCTACACGCATAAGGCTTAACACTTACAAATATTCAGTGTCACCTGAAAGAATGAGCAAAGGCGGGAGGGGGAAAACTCCCGCCAAAATGGGCCAGTCCGTATGATGGAGGATCTTTTGCGTGATACCTGACGAGGTAAAGACAAAAGATCTGACCAAGAATGCGACAGCTCACTGACAGCAGCGTGGCAGACAGCACGCCACAGCACTGTGACCAATAGCCGCCGCCTGCCCACCAACTCCTGCCAGACCACGTGCCTAGCCTGCAGTTGGTAGAAGACAAAGAGTGCACGGCACGCCTGCTCTGTGTCAGCCGCTACCTATCCACCACTCACAGGTAGGGCACGTGCATAGGTTACAGTTGGTAGCGTGTTGGGCCGGCTAAACTCCTTGGAAACCCACCTTCGGCTATAAAAGACAGTAAATGGTATTAGCATTTCATCATCTACTATCTCGTATAACTTACTTGATAACTGCTCTAATAGTATTCATATACTTTTATATTCAAAGATCAATATAGACTGATTCTCACGCCGGAGGGTGGTCACAAGGAGGAACCCCCCTTTCTCAGTGACGAGCTTACGGTGTCTGTTTTGCAGGTTCCCTGAAGTACAACTTACTCTGCTGGACCTAACCTTCGTGGGAAACATTACTTAGCCCCCAGATTACCTATAATCTGCCCGGGGTCACTTAGTGTTTCTTCATTGGCGCCATCCGTGCATAAAGCTAGAACTACATCTTTCTCCAGTTTCTCAAAACTTCCAAGATGACTAGAGAAATTCCGGTAACCACAACCCCAGCCACTGGGGTAAACACCGGCAACACAATGTTTACAAACACTACCCCAGCCACCCAAGCTGGGGCAAGTGAAGTACATTTTACGAACACTACCCCAGTCACTCATGTAGGGGCAAGTGGAGTAAATATTCCACTGGGATTCACTGATGCCCAGCTGGAAAAACGAACTCGAGCCCCTCGCCAAACACTTGATCAAGTGAAGGCATGGGCCGAGGCACGTCAAAGAGAATTTCAGGCTGAATTGGACGAACGCTTGCGTTCAGTCCAACAAGCTGAGGAATTCGGTAGTACTCGCCAGCACCTTAACATGAGTAGTGAGTACGAGTACTCAGACGCCGAGAGGGAAGAATCCGACACCGACGCGAACCCTCGCCATAGGGCGAAAGGGAAGCGTAAGGAAACGGATCCCCAGCCAAAAAGGAATTTTGGGGAAGCATTCCAACCAGTCACGGAAAAAAGCTCGCGTGACTTCTCCAAGGCCTTTAGACCTACTGCCACAAACGCAGGAAGGTCAAAATTTGCAAGGGACATTGCAGAAGCAATCGCCCCGAGGAGTGCCAAACAAATGTCCAATATTGGCACATACGATGGTATATCCGACCCAGATGACCATCTGAACAGGTTCATTGCGGGGGCAACCGTCAGTAACTGGACGGAACCCACGTGGTGCTACATGTTCCAGATGACTCTGGTAGGAGCAGCCAGAGCATGGTTCGACCGTTTACCGGTCCACCACATCTATGACTGGGCAGACTTCCAGAACAAGTTCAGTCAACAGTTTAGTCAACAGAGGAAGCACACTGAGGAGCAGTGGACGATCCTCAACTGTGTGAGAGAAGAGGATGAATCCTTACTGGACTTCATCACCCGCTTCAACTCCAAGAAGCTGAGTCTGGGTAACATCAGCGAAGACCTCGTTCGCGCCGCTTTCATTCAGGGCGCTGAGTACCCAGAACTTATCCGCACTCTGACGGGTAAAGACGGCATGCCATCCACATGGGATGCCATAATGACGGCAGCCAAGCGCTTCGCCGAAACGGAGAAACAGCTGGGAAGAGATCTCCCCCAGAATACAAACCTCTACACACAGAGGACAAGGGAGAACAATGTGAGAACCGCCCGGCTAAACAAAAAAAGGCGGCAAGGTATTTGGCAGTCAAGGATAAACTTTGACACCCCCTCAAGCTCTCGCCCTCTGGTTGGCGGAAGGGACAACACGCACCCTTCGAACCGGAAAAACCGTTGGACGCCACTCACCAAGAGCGTCACGGAGATATTCGCCACGGAAAAACTGCCATGGCCAAAAGCCCCAGCGATCCGACAGAAACCCAATGCGGATCAAAGCAAGTCTTGTGACTTCCATGGGACAAAGGGCCATAGCACTGAGGAGTGCACATCCTTGAGGGACATCGTCGAGACATTCGTCAAGGATGGGAGGCTCGCACACCTCGTGGCATCTATCAAGAAGGGAGGAAGGAACGACAACAGGTACAGGGGTAACGGACGAAAGCCCGTCGACATCAGCATCAACATGGTCCATGGTAAGGTCAGAGGAAGGAAGAGACCGATGACCGAACCATGCGCATGGAAGGAAGCAGAAGTGCGCTTCCCGCGAGTGCCGGGAGGCCCAAACAAAGAAGGCCCCATTATCATTAAAAGCCAGCTGGGGCACTACATCACCTCCCGCACCCTCGTTGACAATGGCGCATCGTCGACAGTGATGTACAGGCAGTTCTTCGACAAGCTCGATGATGAAGACAAGGAACGCCTGGAGACGGTCTACGCTTCAATGGAAGGGTTTGACGGCAGCATGAACACCCCCTTGGGCATCCTATCTTTCCCCGTCACTCTCACCGATGGGAATTATTCACGCACGGAGGATGTGGATTTTGTTGTGATGAAAAAACCACATCATACGTATGACATCCTATTCGGGAGAGACGGGATGGCAAGATTCAACGCCGTGGTATCCTCAGTCCACGGCATGATGGGATGGCCAACAACTGAAGGCGTAGCGATGATCACGGGCATTCCCCAGGTATGCATCGCATCTGTCTCCTCTAAACCCAAACCGAAGATGGCCAAACAAACCATCACTGAACCTGAACAGTGGGCATTCAATGGGAAATATCCCGATCAGGCCGTTACCATTGGCCCGACAATTGTTGATCCAACACGCACCTTACTCAAGCGCTTACTGCAGCGAAATGCAGACATCTTCGCGTGGACACCAGCCGACATGACTGGTGTACCCCGGGGAAAGGCAGAGCATAAGCTCAAATGCGATCCGGCCGTTACGCCGATCGTACAAAAGCGCAGAGTAATGGGGCCCGAGCAAACCAACGCGTGCAGAACCCAAGTCAAGGAACTCCTTGATGCGGGCATCGTGCGCGTCAGCAAATATCAAACATGGGTTGCAAATCCCGTAATGGTACCGAAGAATAACAAACAATGGCGCATGTGCATAGATTTCAAAGATTTGAATAAAGCATGCCCCAAAGATTGTTATCCGTTGCCAGAAATTGATCTCAAGGTGGATTCGGTGGCACCATTTCGCCTTAAATGCTTCTTGGATGCGTATAAGGGGTACCATCAAATCCACATGGCTGTAGATGACCAGGACAAAACCGCCTTTCGGACGCCCGATGGCACATTTTGTTATAAAATGATGCCGTTCGGACTTAAGAACGCGGGGTCCACGTACCAACGACTAATGGACAAAGAGTTTCACGCCCAAATTGGGAGAAACTTGGAAGTCTATATGGATGATTTGGTCATCAAAAGCCCCGAGCCAGAGGCGATGTTGAAAGACATTGAGGAAACTTTCAACACGCTCAGAAAGATAAACATGAAGCTCAACCCGAGCAAGTGTTCATTTGGGGTGGAAGAAGGGAAGTTCTTAGGAGTCATTATTACTAAAGATGGCTTCAGAGCGAACCCTGAAAAGGTCGAAGCCATTGTCAAAATGGAATCACCTACCACCATAAAACAGGCTCAAACACTTAATGGACGACTAGTCGCGCTTAACCGCTTTTTGGCAAACCATGCGGATAGGTCGTTCCCTTTTGTGTCAACGCTAAGAAATTGTTTAAAGAAAACGCACTTCCGCTGGACACCAGAAGCGGAAGCAGCTTTTCAGGAGATTCGATCACGCCTGATCGAACTCCCAACACTCACGGCACCACAAGCGGGGGAGGAGTTAATCCTATACCTCTCCGCAACAGATAGAGCAACCGGGGCAGTCCTGCTTGTAGAACGAAAAGGCATCCAGATGCCAATCTATTATGTTAGCCGCGTGCTGGCAGACGCGGAAACCCGGTACTCTACCCTGGAAAAACTGGTCTTGGCACTTATACACGCTTCACGCAGGTTGAGACGATATTTCCAGGGTCACCCAATCACTATTCTCACCAACTTCAAACTCTCAAATGTTCTAGGCAAACCCGAGTTATCGGGACGTCTAGCTAAATGGGCAATTGAATTGGGAGAATATGCGATTCAATACAAGCCGAGACCAGCCATTAAAGGTCAGGTCCTGGCTGATTTTATTGCAGAAGTCCCCGCTTCACGGGAGAAAGAGTGCCAGGAGGAGGTTCAACCCTCCCCAGCACACGAAATCGATGAAGTCTGGCGACTCTACACTGATGGAGCAGCTAGTAACGAGGGTTCAGGCGCAGGGTTAAAATTAACAAATCCAGCAGGCCAGGAATATACTTATGCTATTCGGCTGGATTTTCCAAGTACGAATAACGAAGCTGAATATGAAGCATTCCTGGCCGGTTTGAGGATTGCGCGAAAGATGGGTGTAAAAAATTTGGAAGCCCACGTAGATTCCATGCTAGTGGCAAACCAAATAAACGGGACGTACACGGCTGTGAACGACACAATGGCCCTGTACCTTGCCCAAGCCAAAGCCATCATGCGCGATTTTAATGATTGTAAAGTGATACACGTCAAGCGCAGCGAAAACAAATCTGCGGATGCGTTAAGCAAGCTTGCATCACTGGCCTTCACCCACTTGGGAAAGGACATCCGCGTGGAGCTCCTCGAAACACCATCAGTCCCGCACAAGGAAATTTGTGTCATCCAAACCGGTACAGAAACATGGATGACCCCAATAATAAAATACCTTGAAGCAGGAACGTTACCAGAGTCGAAGTCACAGGCAAGAAAACTACGCTGTAAAGCACTGAATTATCAGCTGGTCAATGACACCCTTTACAGACGTAACTTTCTTGGCCCATTGTTAAGATGCGTGGACAACCAAGATGCTGACTACCTCCTAAGGGAGGTTCACGAAGGCATCTGTGGAATACACGCAGGCCCCCGCGCTGTGGTAGCCAAGCTAAACAACGCGGGATACTTCTGGCCGGGGATGCATATGGACGCGTTGGCATACATCAGAAAATGCAGATCTTGCCAGCTTTACGCACCCAACACGCATCGCCCGAAAAATGAACTTGTTCCTGTCACTTCCTCGTGGCCATTTCAGAAGTGGGCCATTGACGTGACAGGCCCATTTCCAACAGCAGCTGGGAATGTTCAGTTCCTAGTGGTAGCCATTGACTACTTCACCAAATGGATAGAAGCGAAACCTTTAGCCCAAACAACCGCAAAGCATATCAAAAAATTTATTTGGGAATTTATTATTTGTCGTTTTGGACTTCCACAGAATTTGGTAAGCGACAATGGCACCAACTTTGCTGACAAGAAGCTACAGCAGTGGCTGAAAGAACTTCAAATCACCCACACCTTTACCTCAGTGGCACACCCGCAAGGTAACGGTGAGGTGGAAAGAGCAAATAAGAGCATCGTCGAAGGCATAAAGAGAAGACTCTTGGAACATAGATCCGGTTGGGTGGACGAGCTTCCACACGTCCTTTGGGCAAACAGAACGCTGAAGAAGACCAGTACGGGAGAAACCCCGTTCAGTCTCACTTATGGCACTGAAGCCATGATCCCAGTCGAAATCGGTTTACCCTCACCAAGGGTCTTAATCCAACCAGAAGACAATGATGCGGAAAGACGGTTAGACCTTATGCTAACCGAAGAGCGCAGAGACTTAGCCGCCGTGCGTGAAGAAAACTACAAACGACAAATGCAAAAATACTACAACACGCGGGTAAAACTCTGCAACTTCAAGGAAGGAGACTACATACTGCGTAACAACGAGGCTTCGAACCAACAACGCCCAGGAAAGTTGGCCCCGATTTGGGAAGGGCCATACATTATCAAAGAAGTTCTGGGAAAGGGCGCTTACCGGCTCGAAAGGCTCGATGGCACTCCCATCCCTAGAACATGGAATGGAGCTCAATTACGCAAATGTTATATGTAGATCAATTCCAACTTGTAAAGAAAAGGCCTAGAGCCACTTCTAATGGAAATGATTCTCCTTTCATGATGTATTAATAAGCTTGTAACCTATGAACTTCCCTTACGGGAAGTAGTTGCGTGTGGAAGGCGGCAATACCCGCATAAACACAACGCCAAAATGTTAAGTTCTAAGGAAAACCTACACGCAGGTCAGATGTAGGTAAAGTTTAGCCATCCTTGTAAGTGCAAGTGACGGTCTTACCCGCACAATCACGAACAAGGAAGCCAAACTTAACTTACCGTCTACCACGTTAAAAGGTTAACTTATGAACACTTAAAAGGATAAGAAAAACCTACACGCAGGTCAGATATAGGTCTAAAGTTAAAGCCATCCTACTAAGTGCAAGTGACGGTTACACCCGCACAATCACGAAAGAGGAAGCGAAAACTTTAGTCCATTATCAACCACGTTCAAAGGTTTAACTTAATGCCTTAGAAATTTCGAAAAGGAAAACCTACACGCAGGTCAGATAGAGGGTAAAGATTAGCCATCCTACCAAGTGCAAGTGACGGTTTTACCCGCACAATCACGAGGGAGGAGGCGAAACTTTAACCCATCATCAACCACGTTCAAAGGTTCTTATTCTAAACACTTGGGAAATTGCTAATTTAAACTAAGTATACAAGTCATAAGTTTATAAAGCAAAGAACCCAAGGAAATAACAATCTTATACGCAAAGAGATTAATATTTCACAATCAATTACAAGAATGGCTGGGTAACTACCCGCCTAAAAGAAATCTATACAAGGCTATCCTAGCAGGGGGAAGGGATCTTCAAGATCAGGCTTCAGGGCCACCTCCGCTTGGACCAGCACCGTCAGAGCGCGGCTGCCCAAGGAAAGCCTTAAGGATGCTTAGCCCATCATCAGCAGCAGCTTCATTCACCTTCTCCACCACTGGATGCGGGAAGGCAGCATACTGATTCACAGCTTGGTCATAAGCAGCTTCAGTATTAACATTGAATAAAGGGAAGTTGGAGGGCGGAAAGCCTCTCTCAGCAAACCCTAGACCAAGCAGGAAGCCAGTCTTCTGCCCATCCTCGTGAGAAGCGTTGAGGGCTGCGCTCATTGCATCGTCGTAAGAGGTCTCTGAAAGGACCCGACGCACAACCTACAAAAGAATTACAAGTTAGAACATTTTCTAATTACGAGCGGAAAGCGTGAAGAAAAAGATGAAGATACCTCAGGCAACGCTTCTCGAAGCAGCCATTGGAGGGTAGCTTGACTTTCTTTGTAAGCACGTTCGGCTCCGCTTTTATCAAGGTTGGCAAGTTGAACTTCCTTGGCGGCAGCTTCTTCGACGCTTTTGAGTTTCCTTTCAGTACGGTCAAGCATCCCCCTCTGGTCAAGGATCTCCTGCAGCTTCTTGGCATCTTCCATTGCCAAGGCGTCATGAGCATGCTGAAGAGCCTTTAATTTGCATTTAAGCTGCTCATTCTCTTCGCGAAGTGGCTCAGCAACAGCTTCAGCCTTGGCAGCCCTCTCAGTTGAGTTTCGCGCAGTCTCCTTGGCCAGCCGAAGCTGTTCAGCCTTGGAGCGGGCCTCGAGTCGCGCCTGGACTTCAACCTCGAGGGCCTTGAATGCCTTCTCCTTCTCGGCTGCGGCAGCGGCCAACTGCCGGTTCTCCTCCCGAAGAGCCCGCGCTTCAGATACATCTTTGGCGCGAGCTGCTTTTAACTTGTCGTTTTCACGACAAAGCAGCTCGACGCGGGGCTGCGTTCGGGCCTGGAGAACCCGAAGCTCATTGGTTAGCCTACCCTCTTGGTAGCTAGCCATGGCTTCCCCCAACGCACCATGAGGAGCAGCGTGGCGAGCCCAATCCACGCACTCCACAGGGGTGCGAAGGGTTGTTCCTCGGCGTATGTTCCATCTTGGAACATACACTTCATTGGAATCCGACACTGCAAAAGAAACAAAGGCAGTTAGGAAAAGATGACAAAAATATACAAAGAAAAAAGAACCCTACGTACCTGTAGGGTCAATAACAGGCCGATAGCCGCCAAACCCATCACCTGAACCTAAAGGAAATCCATCCAACAGGTCAGGCAGACGGGAAGGTGGCGTAGATCGGCGGGAAGCCCGGCGCGTACCTGATGGTCCGGCCGCCGGTGCCGGTGGCGCAGGTATAGTGGCAGCCGCCGTGGTAGCCATTGTTGGCGCCGTCTCCTCAGCAACAGTAACCGCCGGCTCCGTGAAAGATGCTGTAAAAATTGCACTCACGGCCGGCGGAGACACCTTCTCAGCTGGAACAGCCTCAGGAAGGCTGGAACCAGCGGAAGCAAGCGTAGACGCCTGGGTCGACGCCTCGGGAAGGCTGACCGAGCCTACCGTCATTGGCGGGGGAATACTTACTCCAACTCCACCCTGGAATGCGTCAACATCCACACCTGCACAAGCAAAAGTGTTAGAAAAATTTATTTGAAACAACAAATCTAGACAAGAATTATGGGGGTACTTACGGGGTTTCTTGAGCTTGAACGCACGGACGAGCGGGGGCGAACCCGATGGAGCCGGCCTCTTGACACCGGTAACCGTCGTCGTCGCTGCCTCCCCGGAGGTAACACCTGCAGCCTCCGGAGCGGTGGTCTCCTCACCACCGGGCTTCCCCGCCACCTCTGCATTATCTGACTCCGAGTCAGATAGGACTACCGGGTCGGCCGTAGAGGCCACCTTCTCCTTGCCTCTCCCGACGGCAGCCTTTTTCTTCCGCACCAGTGGAGGACCTTCTGCGGATTCCTCAGAAGAAGAAATGTCATGAACTCCAGCAGCAGGCACAGCATTGAGAGGTTCAGGGTAGAAGATAGGCTTACCTGGCCGTCGGTGGCTCAGGATCTCTTGGCCTGGCGGGTAAACCTCCACGAACCGACCCGCAGTCTGCTCTAAGATGGGCAACTCGTTCTCGTCCAGAGCACGAGTACCCATCCGCGCAGGACCATCTTCCTCCCGCGGATTCAGGAGCGACTGAAGATCGTTACCCTCTGAAATCAACAAGAAAGTTAGAAAAAATCGTAGTCAGCAAAAAAGAAACAAGACATACCATAAGGGGTAGAGTTCGAACCATATTCAAGGACGATCGGAACCTTATCCGCATTCGCCGCCTTCCACACCCGGCTCATCCCCAGCATCACCATCGCCGACTCCGGAAAACGGAAAACCGGGGACTGGACCCGGGATATCTTCGCGAACCATTCCGCCTCCTCGTAGTTGATGGCGGGAAGGTTCGGAAGCGGCTGGCCATTCTTGAACTTCATGGCAATGGGGATGGCTCGAGCGGATATAAAGAAGAACTCTCTTCTCCATGAGCGAAGACTCCGCTCGGTGGTACAAATCTTTAAACCCTTGATACGGGTTGTAAGAGTGTACCACCCTTGGATGCACCTCCAAGTATAGAAGGTCATCAGGCGGTCAACAAGGGGCTCAAGGCCCAGTATCCGGCACACCCACTCAAAGTGCCGGACCTTGGCAATGGCCATGGGGTGCACCTCTGTCAGGTGCACACCGTGCCTCTCTAGGACACGGTACACAAACTTTGTCAACGGAAACCTAAGGTTCCCGTAGACAAAGAATGCAGCATAAACCCCGATTTTGCCACTAGGGGCATCGTACACAGTATGGTGGGGCTCAGGAAACTCAGGCTCGAGAGACTCGAGCATGAACTTCCTGACGATATACTGGTACAGCTCGACAGGAAGATAACACTGGCATTCGCCAGCAGTCTTCTGATCATCAGCATCGTGAGAAGACATGGTGGAAGAAAGAAGAGATTTCAGAGCAATGCTTTACGGAAAAAGAGAAATTCGCCGGAAATTACTGGAGAAGAAGAGATGAAAGTGGAAAGTGTGAATTACAAATAACCTTCTCCCCCTTTATATAGCAATCGCAATTAATGCGATGAATTTAATACGGAAGAGAGAGAAATCAAAGGTGCAATGAAACTATGACGCGTGGCAAAAGCGAACTGGCAACAGCTGTCAAAAAGGACGTGTGTCAGAGATTTCGCGGCTACGCGCCCGAAATCTCGTGCCCACGCGCCTGAAAAAGCAACTGGAATGACCACATAATGTCATGTCGCCATAACTTCTGGCACGTCCTGACACAGTCAGAAGAAACCGTCGCACGACGTTTGAGGTATTGATCCATCCAACTCTTCAAATTTCAAAATTTAAAAATTTGAAGACTAAGGTTCAAAAAAGTAAGCGGGAAAATACCCCTTACCTTGGCAAACAAGTAACCATAAGCCGGGTGTGGGTACAGTGTAAAGGCAAAACCCTTCACATACCTAACACCCGCAGGGAATTGAAGCCAAAATATTTGGCAACCAAGTAACCATAAGACGGGTGCGGGTACAGTGTAAAGGCAAAACCCTTCACATACCTAGCACCCGCAGGGAATGGACGCCAGGAATACCTTGGAAGTAAAGTAACCGTAAGACGGACGCAGGTACAGTGTAAAGGCAAAACCCTTCACATACCTAGCACCCGCTGAGAATTGAAACCAGGAAGGATCTTCTGGGCAATGCTTGTGAAAACGGAAGTAATATCCCCGTGTTGCGGGAACATCGAGTACTACGATGTTTGAGGCTCCAAGATGGAATTGGTGGTTTAAACATAATTGATCACTATGTTCAAAAACTACCAGAACCACAGGGAGAATCCACACAACTAAGACTCAATGCTCCTGACTTGCGAGGAGGTTACAGACCTACCCGCATCATACCCAAAGACCAAGCAGGAAACTCGGGAATTTCTGCAAGTGACAAGGACTTCCGCGGGAAGAACCCCCATGGAAAACCTTACAAAAACCCCTTTTCAAAACCCTTTGCTTAAGTCCAAAAATTCACCTCACTTTATTAGACATTCGTGAGAAGAACATTGGACTGGGGGGACTTGAAGAGGTAGGTCCCAGCAGGGCTCAGTTGGTCCCGCATGACTCACCTTGAACAGGGATGTCTGCGCAAAGACCATCTACTCCCGCAGGACCCACCATGCTCAGAGAAGCCTACGCGCAGTATGCAAGCTGCATACGCAGGGAAAAGCCTCCCAATGGTAAAGTAACCCGCCTGTTCCCGCAGTTGCGGATACAAGCCATCAGGGAAGGCTACCCGCACAGCATAGCTACACGCATAAGGCTTAACACTTACAAATATTCAGTGTCACCTGAAAGAATGAGCAAAGGCGGGAGGGGGAAAACTCCCGCCAAAATGGGCCAGTCCGTATGATGGAGGATCTTTTGCGTGATACCTGACGAGGTAAAGACAAAAGATCTGACCAAGAATGCGACAGCTCACTGACAGCAGCGTGGCAGACAGCACGCCACAGCACTGTGACCAATAGCCGCCGCCTGCCCACCAACTCCTGCCAGACCACGTGCCTAGCCTGCAGTTGGTAGAAGACAAAGAGTGCACGGCACGCCTGCTCTGTGTCAGCCGCTACCTATCCACCACTCACAGGTAGGGCACGTGCATAGGTTACAGTTGGTAGCGTGTTGGGCCGGCTAAACTCCTTGGAAACCCACCTTCGGCTATAAAAGACAGTAAATGGTATTAGCATTTCATCATCTACTATCTCGTATAACTTACTTGATAACTGCTCTAATAGTATTCATATACTTTTATATTCAAAGAGCAATATAGACTGATTCTCACGCCGGAGGGTGGTCACAAGGAGGAACCCCCCCCTTCTCAGTGACGAGCTTACGGTGTCTGTTTTGCAGGTTCCCTGAAGTACAACTTACTCTGCTGGACCTAACCTTCGTGGGAAACATTACTTAGCCCCCAGATTACCTATAATCTGCCCGGGGTCACTTAGTGTTTCTTCAGGTTTGGTTCACAAATTTTCCTTAATAGACTTGTAATTAGAATTAGAACTAGCATGGTATTGGTATGTATGAATAATAATATATAAAGTTTATTCTATATTTATTTTCTTACTACTCTTTATATGTACACCGTTTTCCTCCACATTAGAAATTAAGTCCCACAAACCAAAATAACACAAAACCGAAAAAAGCTGACATTAAGACACCAAAGACGGTACAAAATCAGCCACTTGAATCCTTAACCGCATCCACCAGATCACCATTGCCACCATCGCCACACGTATAGCAAACGAACCGTGCAGGCACAACGCCACAATCGGGAATACCAGCACACGGATTATGTTTCCATACACAGCATACATCACATGCAACTGCTTTATAGTAAACAAATTCTGAGGTTGCAACAAAACCATCAATCCGATGACTACAAGACTGAGAACAAACGTAACCGCAACTGCTGAGCAAGTAGCCTACAATATTCAACACATACTTAATTAATTAATCAATCTAATTATTTTAATTTAATTAACAAAACAACTAGTCGAAGAAGATGTTGAAGAAAGCTAATTACCATGGTCGTCGAATATGAAAAGAGAATGAACGGTTTGAGTTTATTAAAAGCTAGAGAATGATTTGAGTTAATGAACATGTTAAAATCCGGTTATGATATTTATAGAGAAGTGTAAAAATGGTAATTTAAGTTATTTCTGTCAATAAAGATCTTTATTAATAAATAATGTGTCTCTATCCTAATTCATAGAGAGGTAAAATTAGAGACTAATTTCCAAAACATGTATAAAAATTAAGAGATAATTATGCATGTATGACATGATATATATGATCGATATGTATGTATTTTATGTAATAACATCCGATGTTTATTAACAACTTCAGAATAGATATTATGTATAATTAATTGAATTAAGTGTTGATGATTGAAGAGGTAGGTCCCAGCAGAGACCAGTTGGTCCCGCAAGACTCACCTTCAACAGGGTTGTCTGCGCAAAGGCCATCTGCTCCCGCAGGACCCACCATGCTCATAGAATCTTACGCGCAGTACGCAAGCTGTACACGCAGGGAAAGCCTCCCAATGGTGAAGTACCCCGCCTGTTCCCGCAGTTGCGGATACAAGCCATCAGGGAAGGCTACCCGCAGACAGCAGGGCTACACGTACAAGACTAGCTACTTCAGCAGTCACATGAAGGCATGAGCAAGGCGGGAACAATCCCGCCCAAATGAGCCAGTCTGATTCTGAAAGATCTTTTGTACCATACCTACCAAGGTATGGATAGGACAGACGATCTGACCAGAACAGCCCATGAGCCAATCACAGGGTGACAGCTCACCGACAACAGTGCGAGGAGGAGCACCCTCTAGTACTGTTTGTCACTATTAGCCGCTGCCTACTCACCAACCCTCACTGTGGAGCAGGCGCAGCCTACAGTTGGTGGAATAGTATTACTGTTGGCCGTAACCTATTCACCAACCAGCATGGCCTGCGTACAATCCACAGTCAGTGGGACGTGCATGGTCTACAGTTGGTGGAATAGTGCAGCCGACTTTATTACTGTTGGCTGTAACCTACCCACCAACCAGTATGGCCTGTGCGTAATCCACTGTTGGTTGAACAGGAATACTATTCAGCCGGCTGTACCTTCTAGAAAACCTACCTTCGGCTATAAATACTCCAATATCTTGGAATGGTAAGATCATCTACTATCTCGTATAACTTACTTGATAATTGCTCTAATAGTATTCATATACTTTTATATTCAAAGAGCAATATAGACTGATTCTCACGCCGGAGGGTGGTCACAAGGAGGAACCCCCCCCTTCTCAGTGACGAGCTTACGGTGTCTGTTTTGCAGGTTCCCTAAAGTACAACTTACTCTGCTGGACCTAACCTTCGTGGGAAACATTATCTAGCCCCCAGATTATCCATAATCTGCCCGGGGTCACTTAGTGTTTCTTCATTGGCGCCATCCGTGCATAAAGCTAGAACTACATCTTTCTCCAGTTTTTCAAAACTTCCAAGATGACTAGAGAAATTCCGGTAACCACAACCCCAGCCACTGGGGTTAACACCGGCAACACAATGTTTACAAACACTACCCCAGCCACCCAAGCTGGGGCAAGTGAAATACATTTTACGAACACTACCCCAGTCACTCATGTAGGGGCAAGTGGAGTAAATATTCCACTGGGATTCACTGATGCCCAGCTGGAAAAACGACCTCGAGCCCCTCGCCAAACACTTGATCAAGTGAAGGCATGGGCCGAGGCACGTCAAAGAGAATTTCAGGCTGAGTTGGACGAACGCTTGCGTTCAGTCCAACAAGCTGAGGAATTCGGTAGTACTCGCCAGCACCTCAACATGAGTAGTGAGCACGAGTACTCAGACGGCGAGGGGGAAGACTCCGACACCGACGCGAACCCTCGCCATAGGGCGAAAGGGAAGCGTAAGGAAACGGATCCCCAGCCAAAAAGGAACTTTGGGGAAGCATTCCAACCAGTCACGGAAAAAAGCTCTCGCGACTTCTCCAAGGCCTTTAGACCTACTGCTACAAACGCAGGAAGGTCAAAATTTGCAAGGGACATTGCAGAAGCAATCGCCCCGAGGAGTGCCAAACAAATGTCCAACGTTGGCACATACGATGGTCTATCCGACCCAGATGACCATCTGAACAGGTTCATTGCGGGGGCAACCGTCAGTAACTGGACGGAACCCACGTGGTGCTACATGTTCCAGATGACTCTGGTAGGAGCAGCCAGAGCATGGTTCGACCGTTTACCGGTCCACCACATTTATGACTGGGCAGACTTCCAGAACAAGTTCAGTCAACAGTTTAGTCAACAGAGGAAACACACTGAGGAGCAGTGGACGATCCTCAACTGTGTCAGAGAAGAGGATGAATCCTTACTAGACTTCATCACCCGCTTCAACTCCAAGAAGGTGAGTCTGGGCAACATCAGTGAAGACCTCGTTCGCGCCGCTTTCATTCAGGGCGCTGAATACCCAGAACTCATCCGCACTCTGACGGGTAAAGACGGTATGCCATCCACGTGGGATGCCATAATGACGGCAGCCAAGCGCTTTGCCGAAACAGAGAAACAGCTGGGAAGAGATCTCCCCCACAATACAAACCTCTACACGCAGAGGACAAGGGAGAATAATGTAAGAACCGCCCGGCTAAACAAAAAGAGGCGGCAAGGTATTTGGCAGTCAAGGATAAACTTTGACGCCCCCTCAAGCTCTCGCCCTCTGGTTGGCGGAAGGGACAAAACGCACCCTTTGAACCGAAAAAAACCGCTGGACGCCACTCACCAAGAGCGTCACGGAGATATTTGCCACGGAAAAACTGCCATGGCCAAAAGCTCCAGTGATCCGACAGAAACCCAATGCGGATCAAAGCAAGTCTTGTGACTTCCATGGGACAAAGGGCCATAGCACTGAGGAGTGCACATCCTTGAGGGACATCGTCGAGACATTCGTCAAGGATGGGAGGCTCGCACACCTCGTGGCATCTATCAAGAAGGGAGGAAGGAACGACAACAGGTACAGGGGTAACGGACGGAAGCCCGTCGACATTAGCATCAACATGGTCCATGGTAAGGTCAGAGGAAGAAAGAGACCAATGACCGAATCATGCGCATGGAAGGAAGCAGAAGTGCGCTTCCCGCGAGTGCCGGGAGGCCCAAACAAAGAAGGCCCCATTGTCATTAAAAGCCAGCTGGGGCACTACATCACCTCCCGCACCCTCGTTGACAATGGCGCATCGTCGACAGTGATGTACAGGCAGTTCTTCGACAAGCTCGATGATGAAGACAAGGAACGCCTGGAGACGGTCTACGCTTCAATGGAAGGGTTTGACGGCAGCATGAACACTCCCTTGGGCATCCTATCTTTCCCCGTCACTCTCACTGATGGGAATTATTCACGCACGGAGGATGTGGATTTTGTTGTGATGAAAAAACCACATCATACGTATGACATCCTATTCGGGAGAGACGGGATGGCAAGATTCAACGCTGTGGTATCCTCAGTCCACGGCATGATGGGATGGCCAACAACTGAAGGCGTAGCGATGATCACGGGCATTCCCCAGGTATGCATCGCATCTGTCTCCTCTAAACCCAAACCGAAGATGGCCAAACAAACCATCACTGAGCCTGAACAGTGGGCATTCAATGGGAAATATCCCGATCAGGCCGTTACCATTGGCCCGACAATTGTTGATCCAACACGCACCTTACTCAAGCGCTTACTGCAGCGAAACGCAGACATCTTCGCGTGGACACCAGCCGACATGACTGGTGTACCCCGGGGAAAGGCAGAGCATAAGCTCAAATGCGATCCGGCCGTAACGCCGATCGTACAAAAGCGCAGAGTAATGGGGCCCGAGCAAACCAACGCGTGCAGAACCCAAGTCAAGGAACTCCTTGATGCGGGTATCGTGCGCGTTAGCAAATATCAAACATGGGTTGCAAATCCCGTAATGGTACCGAAGAATAACAAACAATGGCGCATGTGCATAGATTTCAAAGATTTGAATAAAGCATGCCCCAAAGATTGTTATCCGTTGCCAGAAATTGATCTCAAGGTGGATTCGGTGGCACCATTTCGCCTTAAATGCTTCTTGGATGCGTATAAGGGGTACCATCAAATCCACATGGCTGTGGATGACCAGGACAAAACCGCCTTTCGGACGCCCGATGGCACATTTTGTTATAAAATGATGCCGTTCGGACTTAAGAACGCGGGGTCCACGTACCAACGACTAATGGACAAAGAGTTTCACGCCCAAATTGGGAGAAACTTGGAAGTCTATATGGATGATTTGGTCATCAAAAGCCCCGAGCCAGAGACGATGTTGAAAGACATTGAGGAAACTTTCAACACGCTCAGAAAGATAAACATGAAGCTCAACCCGAGCAAGTGTTCATTTGGGGTGGAAGAAGGGAAGTTCTTAGGGGTCATTATTACTAAAGATGGCTTCAGAGCGAACCCTGAAAAGGTCGAAGCCATTGTCAAAATGGAATCACCTACCACCATAAAACAGGCTCAAACACTTAATGGACGACTAGTCGCGCTTAACCGCTTTTTGGCAAATCATGCGGATAGGTCGTTCCCTTTTGTGTCAACACTAAGAAATTGTTTAAAGAAAACGCACTTCCGCTGGACACCAGAAGCGGAAGCAGCTTTCCAGGAGATTCGATCACGCCTGATCGAACTCCCAACACTCACAGCACCACAAGCGGGAGAGGAGTTGATCCTATACCTCTCCGCAACAGATAGAGCAACCGGGGCAGTCCTGCTTGTAGAACGAAAAGGCATCCAGATGCCAATCTATTATGTTAGCCGCGTGCTGGCAGACGCGGAAACCCGGTACTCTACCCTGGAAAAACTGGTCTTGGCACTTATACACGCTTCACGCAGGTTGAGACGATATTTCCAGGGTCACCCAATCACTATTCTCACCAACTTCAAACTCTCAAATGTTCTAGGCAAACCCGAGTTATCGGGACGCCTAGCCAAATGGGCAATTGAATTGGGAGAATATGCGATTCAATACAAGCCGAGACCAGCCATTAAAGGCCAGGTCCTGGCTGATTTTATTGCTGAAGTCCCCGCTGCGCGGGAGAAAGAGTGCCAGGAGGAGGTTCAACCCTCCCCAGCACACGAAATCGATGAGGTCTGGCGACTCTATACTGATGGAGCAGCTAGTAACGAGGGTTCAGGCGCAGGGTTAAAATTAACAAACCCAGCAGGCCAGGAATATACTTATGCTATTCGGCTGGATTTCCCAAGTACGAATAACGAAGCTGAATATGAAGCATTCCTGGCCGGATTGAGGATTGCGCGTAAAATGGGTGTAAAAAATTTGGAAGCCCATGTAGATTCCATGCTAGTGGCAAACCAAATAAACGGGACGTACACGGCTGTAAATGACACAATGGCCCTGTACCTTGCCCAGGCCAAAGCCATCATGCGCGATTTTAATGATTGTAAAGTGATACATGTCAAGCGCAGCGAAAACAAATCTGCGGATGCGTTAAGCAAGCTTGCATCACTGGCCTTCACCCACTTGGGTAAGGACATCCGCGTGGAACTCCTCGAAACACCATCAGTCCCGCACAAGGAAATTTGTGTCATCCAAACCGGTACAGAAACATGGATGACCCCAATAATAAAATACCTTGAAGCAGGAACGTTACCAGAGTCGAAGTCACAGGCAAGAAAACTACGCTGTAAAGCACTGAATTATCAGCTGGTCAATGACACCCTTTACAGACGTAACTTTCTTGGCCCATTGTTAAGATGCGTGGACAACCAAGATGCTGACTACCTCCTAAGGGAGGTTCACGAAGGCATCTGTGGAGTACACGCAGGCCCCCGCGCTGTGGTAGCCAAGCTAAACAACGCGGGATACTTCTGGCCGGGTATGCATATGGACGCGTTGGCATACATCAGAAAATGCAGATCTTGTCAGCTTTACGCACCCAACACGCATCGCCCGAAAAATGAACTTGTTCCTGTCACTTCCTCATGGCCATTTCAGAAGTGGGCCATTGACGTGACAGGCCCATTTCCAACAGCAGCTGGGAATGTTCAGTTCCTAGTGGTGGCCATTGACTACTTCACCAAATGGATAGAAGCGAAACCTTTAGCCCAAACAACCGCAAAGCATATCAAAAAATTTATTTGGGAATTTATTATTTGCCGTTTTGGACTTCCACAGAATTTGGTAAGCGACAATGGCACCAACTTTGCTGACAAGAAGCTACAGCAGTGGCTGAAAGAACTTCAAATCACCCACACCTTTACCTCAGTGGCACACCCGCAAGGTAACGGTGAGGTAGAAAGAGCAAACAAGAGCATCGTCGAAGGCATCAAGAAAAGACTCTTGGAACACAGATCCGGCTGGGTGGACGAGCTTCCGCACGTCCTTTGGGCAAACAGAACGCTGAAGAAGACCAGTACGGGAGAAACCCCGTTCAGTCTCACTTATGGCACTGAAGCCATGATCCCAGTCGAAATCGGTTTACCCTCACCAAGGGTCTTAATCCAACCAGAAGACAATGATGCGGAAAGACGGTTAGACCTTATGCTAACCGAAGAGCGCAGAGACTTAGCCGCCGTGCGTGAAGAAAACTACAAACGACAAATGCAAAAGTACTACAACACGCGGGTAAAACTCTGCAACTTCAAGGAAGGAGACTACATACTGCGTAACAACGAGGCTTCGAACCAACAACGCCCAGGAAAGTTGGCCCCGATTTGGGAAGGGCCATACATCATCAAAGAAGTTCTGGGAAAGGGCGCGTACCGGCTCGAAAGGCTCGATGGCACTCCCATCCCTAGAACATGGAATGGAGCTCAATTGCGCAAATGTTATATGTAGATCAATTCCAACTTGTAAAGAAAAGGCCTAGAGCCACTTCTAATGGAAATGATTCTCCTTTCACGATGTATTGATAGCTTGTAACCTATGAACTTCCCTTACGGGAAGTAGTTGCGTGTGGAAGGCGGCAATACCCGCATAAACACAACGCCAAAATGTTAAAGTTCCTAAGGAAAACCTACACGCAGGTCAGATGTAGGTAAAGTTTAGCCATCCTTGGAAGTGCAAGTGACGGTCTTACCCGCACAATCACGAACAAGGAAGCCAAACTTAACTTACCGTCTACCACGTTATAAGGTTAACTTATGAACACTAAAAAAAAAAAAAAAAAAGGACAAGAAAAACCTACACGCAGGTCAGATATAGGTCTAAAGTTAAAGCCATCCTAGTAAGTGCAAGTGACGGTTACACCCGCACAATCACGAAAGAGGGAGCGAAAACTTTAGTCCATTATCAACCACGTTCAAAGGTTTAACTTAATGCCTTAGAAATTTTGAAAAACCTACACGCAGGTCAGATAAAGGGTAAAGATTAGCCATCCTACCAAGTGCAAGTGACGGTTTTACCCGCACAATCACGAAGGAGGAGGCGAAACTTTAACCCATTATCAACCACGTTCAAAGGTTCTTATTCTAAGCACTTGGGAAATTGCTAATTTAAACTAAGTATGCAAGTCATAAGTTTATAAAGCAAAGAACCCAAGGAAATAACAATCTTATACGCAAAGAGATTAATATTTCACAATCAATTACAAGGGCTGGGTAACTACCCGCCTAAAAGAAATCTATACAAAGCTAAGTCTATCCTAGCAGCGGGAAGGGATCTTCAGGATCAGGCTTCAGGGCCACCTCCGCTTGGGCCAGCACCATCAGAGCGCGGCTGCCCAAGGAAAGCCTTAAGGATGTTTAGCCCATCATCAGCAGCAGCGACTTCATTCACCTTCTCCACCACTGGATGCGGGAAGGCAGCATACTGATTCACAGCTTGGTCATAAGCAGCTTCAGTATTAACATTGAATAAAGGGAAGTTGGAGGGCGGAAAGCCTCTCTCAGCAAACCCTAGACCAAGCAGGAAGCCAGTCTTCTGCCCATCCTCATGAGAAGCGTTGAGGGCTGCGCTCATTGCATCGTCGTAAGAGGTCTCTGAGAGGACCTGACGCACAACCTACAAAAGAATACTTAGAACATTTTCTAATTACAAGCAGAAAGCGTAAAGAAAAAGAGGATACCTGAGGCAACGCTTCTCGAAGCAACCATTGGAGGGTAGCTTGACTTTCTTTACAAGCACGTTCGGCTCCGCTTTTATCAAGGTTGGCAAGTTGAACTTCCTTGGCGGCAGCTTCTTCGACGCTTTTGAGTTTCCTTTCAGTACGGTCAAGCACCCCCCTCTGGTCAAGGATCTCCTGCAGCTTCTTGGCATCTTCCATTGCCAAGGCGTCATGAGCATGCTGAAGAGCCTTTAATTTGCATTTAAGCTGCTCATTCTCTTCGCGAAGTGGCTCAGCAACAGCTTCAGCCTTGGCAGCCCTCTCAGTTGAGTTTCGCGCAGTCTCCTTGGCCAGCCGAAGCTGTTCATTCACAGCTTGGGCAGCCTTGGAGCGGGCCTCGAGTCGCGCCTGGACTTCAACCTCAAGGGCCTTGAATGCCTTCTCCTTCTCGGCTGCGGCAGCGGCCAACTGCCGGTTCTCCTCCCGAAGAGCCCGCGCTTCAGATATATCTTTGGCGCGAGCTGCTTTTAACTTGTCGTTTTCACGACAAAGCAGCTCGACGCGGGGCTGCGTTCGGGCCTGGAGAACCCGAAGCTCATTGGTTAGCCTACCCTCTTGGTAGCTAGCCATGGCTTCCCCCAACGCACCATGAGGAGCAGCGTGGCGAGCCCAGTCCACGCACTCCACAGGGGTGCGAAGGGTTGTTCCTCGGCGTATGTTCCATCTTGGAACATACACTTCATTGGAATCCGACACTGCAAAAGAAACAAAGGCAGTTAGGAAAAGATGATAAAAATATGTAAAGGAAAAATAACCCTACGTACCTGTAGGGTCAATAACAGGCCGATAGCCGCCAAACCCATCACCTGAACCTAAAGGAAATCCATCCAACAGGTCAGGCAGACGGGAAGGTGGCATAGATCGGCGGGAAGCCTGGCGCATACCTGAAGGTCCGGCCGTCGGTGCCGGTGGCGCAGGTATAGTGGCAGCCGCTGTGGTAGCCATGGTTGGCGCCACCTCCTCAGCAACAGTAACCGCCGGCTCCGTGAAAGATGCGGTAAAAATTGCACTCACGGCCGGCGGAGACACCTCAGCTGGAACAGCCTCAGGAAGGCTGGAACCAGCGGAAGCAGGCGTAGACGCCTGGGTCGATGCCTCGGGAAGGCTGACCGAGCCTACCGTCATTGGCGGGGGAATACTTGCTCCAACTCCACCCTGGAATGCGTCAACATCCACACCTACACAAGCAAAAGTGTTAGAAAAATTTATTTTAAACAAATCTAGACAAGAATTATGGGGGTACTTACGGGGTTTCTTGAGCTTGAACGCACGGACGAGCGGGGGCGAACCCGATGGAGCCGGCCTCTTGCCACCAGTAACCGTCGTTGCCGCTGCCTCCTCGGAGGTGACACCTGCAGCCTCCGGAGCGGTGGTCTCTTCACCACCGGGCTTCCCCGCCACCTCTGCATTATCTGACTCCGAGTCAGATAGGACTACCGGGTCGGCCGTAGAGGCCACCTTCTCCTTGCCCTTCGCGACGGCAGCCTTTCTCTTCCGCACCAGTGGAGGACCTTCTGCGGATTCCTCAGAAGAAGAAATGTCATGAACTCCAGCAGCAGGCACAGCTTTGAGAGGTTCAGGGTGGAAGATAGGCTTACCTGGCCGACGGTGGCTCAGGATCTCTTGGCCTGGCGGGTAAACCTCCACAAACCGACCCGCAGTCTGCTCGAGGATGGGCAACTCGTTCTCGTCCAGAGCACGAGTACCCATC
Source organism: Bidens hawaiensis (assembly GCF_021521415.1). Taxonomy (NCBI): domain Eukaryota; kingdom Viridiplantae; phylum Streptophyta; class Magnoliopsida; order Asterales; family Asteraceae; genus Bidens; species Bidens hawaiensis. The sequence continues at coordinate 412,677 of NW_027492287.1, forward strand.
CGCGCAGGACCATCTTCCTCCCGCGGATTCAGGAGCGACTGAAGATCGTTACCCTCTGAAATCAACAAAAAAGTTAGAAAAAATCGTAGTCAGTAAAAAAGAAACAAGACATACCATAAGGGGTAGAGTTCGAACCATATTCAAGGACGATCGGAACCTTATCCGCATTCGCCGCCTTCCACACCCGGCTCATCCCCAGCATCACCATCGCCGACTCCGGAAAACGAAAAACCGGGGACTGGACCCGGGATATCTTCGAAAACCATTCCGCCTCCTCGTAGTTAAGGGCGGGAAGGTTCGGAAGCGCCTGGCCATTCTTAAACTTCATGGCGATGGGGACGGCGCGAGCGGATATGAAGAAGAACTCTCTTCTCCATGAGCGAAGACTCCGCTCGGTGGTACAAATCTTTAAACCCTTTATACGGGTTGTAAGAGTGTACCACCCCTGGATGCACCTCCAAGTGTAGAAGGTCATCAGACGGTCAACAAAGGGCTCAAGGCCCAGTATCCGGCACACCCACTCAAAGTGCCGGACCTTGGCAATGGCCATGGGGTGCACCTCTGTCAGGTGCACACCGTGCCTCTCCAGGACACGGTACACAAACTTTGTCAACGGAAACCTAAGGTTTCCGTAGACAAAGAATGCAGCATAAACCCCGATCTTGCCACTAGGGGCATCGTACACAGTATGGTGGGGTTCAGGAAACTCAGGCTCGAGAGACTCGAGCATGAACTTCCTGACGATATACTGGTACAGATCGACAGGAAGAGAACACTGGCATTCGCCAGCAGTCTTCTGATCATCAGTATCATGAGAAGACATGGTGGAAAAAAGAAAAAGATTTCAGAGTAAGGCTTTACTGAACAGAAAAATTTGCCGGAAATTACTTGAGAAGAAGAAGAAAGGTGAAAGTGTGAATTACAGATAACTCTCTTCCCCTTTATATAGTAATCGCAATTAATGCGGTGAATTTAATGCGGAGGAGAGAGAAATCAAAGGTGCAGTGAAACTATGACACGTGGCAAAAAGCAGGCTGGCAACAGCTGTTGAAAGGACGTGTGCCAGTAATTTCGCGGCCACGCGCCAGAAAAATCACGCCCACGCGCCTGAAAAAGCGACTGGAATGACCATGTTCTGTCACGTCACCATAACTTCCTGCACGTCCTGACAGTCAGAAGAAACTGACGCGCGACGTTTCAGAGGTTTGGACTGTTATCTTTTCACCAACTCTTCGAATTTCAAAATTCAAAATTCGAAAATATTAAAAAGTAAGCGGGAAAATCCCCCCTTACCTTGGCAAACAAGTAACCGTAAGACGGATGCGGGTACAGTGTTAAGGCGAAACCCTTCACACACCTAGCACCCGCAGGGAATTGAAGCCAAGAAAACCTTGGCAAACAAGTAACCATAAGACGGATGCGGGTACAGTGTTAAGGCGAAACCCTTCACATACCTAGCACCCGCAGGGAATTGAAGCCAAATATTCCTCGGCAACCAAGTAACTATAAGACGGGTGCGGGTACAGTGTAAAGGCAAAATCCTTCACATACCTAGCACCCGCAGGGAATTAACGCCAGGAATACCTTGGAAGTAAAGTAACCGTAAGACGAGCGCAGGTACAGTGTTAAGGCAAAACCCTTCACATACCTAGCGCTCCGCTGGGAATTGAAACCAAGAAGGATCTTCTGGGCAATGCTTGCGGAAACGGAAATAACATCCCCGCATAGCGGGAGCGTCGAGAACTACGTTGTTTGAAGCTCCAAGATGGAATTGGTGGTCTTAACATAATTGATCACTATGTTCGAAACTACCAAAACCTCATGGAAAATACATACAACTGGGACTCAATGCTCCTGACTTGCGAGGAGGTTACAGACCTACCCGCATCATACCCAAAGACCAAGCAGGAAACTCGGGCATTTCTGCAAGTGACAAGGACTTCCCATGGAAAACCTTACAAAACCCTTTTCAAAACCCTTTGCTTAAGTCCAAAAGTTCACCTCACTTTATTAAACACGCATGAGAAGAACATTGGACTGGGGGGACTTGAAGAGGTAGGTCCCAGCAGAGACCAGTTGGTCCCGCAAGACTCACCTTCAACAGGGTTGTCTGCGCAAAGGCCATCTGCTCCCGCAGGACCCACCATGCTCATAGAATCTTACGCGCAGTACGCAAGCTGTACACGCAGGGAAAGCCTCCCAATGGTGAAGTACCCCGCCTGTTCCCGCAGTTGCGGATACAAGCCATCAGGGAAGGCTACCCGCAGACAGCAGGGCTACACGTACAAGACTAGCTACTTCAGCAGTCACATGAAGGCATGAGCAAGGCGGGAACAATCCCGCCCAAATGAGCCAGTCTGATTCTGAAAGATCTTTTGTACCATACCTACCAAGGTATGGATAGGACAGACGATCTGACCAGAACAGCCCATGAGCCAATCACAGGGTGACAGCTCACCGACAACAGTGCGAGGAGGAGCACCCTCTAGTACTGTTTGTCACTATTAGCCGCTGCCTACTCACCAACCCTCACTGTGGAGCAGGCGCAGCCTACAGTTGGTGGAATAGTATTACTGTTGGCCGTAACCTATTCACCAACCAGCATGGCCTGCGTACAATCCACAGTCAGTGGGACGTGCATGGTCTACAGTTGGTGGAATAGTGCAGCCGACTTTATTACTGTTGGCTGTAACCTACCCACCAACCAGTATGGCCTGTGCGTAATCCACTGTTGGTTGAACAGGAATACTATTCAGCCGGCTGTACCTTCTAGAAAACCTACCTTCGGCTATAAATACTCCAATATCTTGGAATGGTAAGATCATCTACTATCTCGTATAACTTACTTGATAATTGCTCTAATAGTATTCATATACTTTTATATTCAAAGAGCAATATAGACTGATTCTCACGCCGGAGGGTGGTCACAAGGAGGAACCCCCCCCTTCTCAGTGACGAGCTTACGGTGTCTGTTTTGCAGGTTCCCTAAAGTACAACTTACTCTGCTGGACCTAACCTTCGTGGGAAACATTATCTAGCCCCCAGATTATCCATAATCTGCCCGGGGTCACTTAGTGTTTCTTCAATGATTGTTTAGGAGCTAGATAAACTAATTCTATTAGGAAACTAGCGGATTTATCTAACTAGAGATTTTAACATGTTTTTTTAACATCATATCTATGCGGACAATAAATATAAGTATATATATATTAGTAGTCAGGTTTTCGTTGTCTCGCAAAATTCTACTGTGTTAGCGTAGCGTTGCTACTACTACTACTACTTTTCATGCGTAATGTACAACAGTTGAAAACAGAAGTTTAATAAAGGAACTCATTTTTAGTTTGTTTTGCTTATTTCTTGGTTACATATGCCACAGATTTCAGTTTCAATTCGGATATATTATTGACTGTTAGCAGCCTCATTTTTGATTAACTGAATAATGAATCTATTTGCTTTCTTTCATGATATGGGTGGAACCAGTGGCGGATCTAGACATAAATCTCAGGGGTAACGTTCAAAATTTATTTTTTTTTGCTGTATTTGATACAATGTAAATGAACAAAATAGAAACACGATACCTGGGATGCAAATTTCACCTATTCGGTTTTTGAAAGATTGCACATTGTTCTTTTATTTTATCGAACGTCTCTCTTTCGATAGCACAAATTAAAGTATTGCTCAAATAGTACTCATTACCCATTCACTTAAGCAAACCCATATAGATGAGCTTCATTTTAGAAAAACATATTTCAACGGTTGCGGTTGCAATCGGTAAAACTAACGCTAGCTTTAATATTCGACAAACAAAAGGAAAAGTGTGATAAAAGGCCGTACGATCACCCGAAATACACCCTCTTTCTTCGTTACCATTATCATTCGGATACATTTCCTAATTTATCACTATCTTAGATATGCCAAACTTGGAAAACGAATCTCAAGATTTAAACCACACATATTTTTTAGCAAACTAGTTGAGACCTCACCGCCTATTTCCAGCTTGAATTTGCATATCCAAAACCGTATTAAAAATTTCAACCTCAAAATGATGATTTTGTTGAGTCTGTTTATGTTTGATGTTTGTCGTTCAAACAAAAGAAAAGAAAAGTTATTGGTATCTATTTGCTTTGGACTATAAACTTTGTTTGGGCTTTATTTGATTTTTACTTTTAAATGATGATTTTGTTGAGCATGTTTCTGTTTGAGTCTGTTTCCATTTAATATTTTTCGTTGAAACAAAAGAAAAAAAGATTAGTTGTTTTTATTTGCTTGGGCTTTATTTAATTTGAACTTTTAAATTGGTTGGCCTTTAAACAAGTAGAGGTAACGTAATATTTTTTCAAGGGTATCGAAATACGAAAATCGACCCAAAAGGAAAAACAATTATACTACCGACGAAAAGTTGAGGGGTAGCGGATGCTACCCCTAACTATACACTACATCCGCCACTAGGTGGAACTGATCCATCAATAAAAAGAGAGAAGCTAGGTAAGATTGTTTTTAGGATTGAATCATGTGGTTTCTTTTTAAAAAATGATCAATTTTGCTTGAGAAACAACTTGTGGTGGTGCACATATTCAGAAACTTGTGCCTCTTATCTTCTCCATCAAGGGATAGTTGGTACCTTTGGTGCAGAGGGCTGGTAGTTGAACTTGGATGTGTAACTAGTTTTATCATCATGATCATGAAGGAACATACCTCACCACTGTGTTATGGTATTTTAAATTGAACTTCATAATGTATACTTGACTTAATTGGCAAGAAATTTAATAAAATTACTTTGTGGTTTAACTTCATCCTCTTCTTTATATTCAATTTCAAAACTCTTGGTTATTCAAGCAAGTTTGTATGTATGAATGTTTATATTGAGAGTGAGTGAGGTGGTCTCTGTGGACTTCCAACTTGTGGCATATGTAAATAAGTGGTCTTCATTAACATAAGCATAGGAAAATAAATCACCGAAGAAAATCGGGTGAATCGATTTAAGCAAAGAAATAAAAAAATGAATGCTTTGCCACTTATCCCGAGATGCCAGAGAATGGTCGGCGCGTGGTAGAACGTCATCAGCGTAGGCGTCTGTCAGCGATTTGCACTTTGTACTTGGCACTGACCATATAAGTCCGCCTTGTGAAGGTATGTGTCACCTCCTAGGTGGATGTATGACCCTACCTCCTCAGTATGTATAAATAATAATATATAAACTTTATTCTGCATCTATTTTCTAACCACTTTCTATGTAGTTTTTTTACAATAATATATAATAACTAGGTTCAAAACGCGACGTGATGCGAATTTGGTCGACATCGGTTAAGTTCGTCACGACACCTACATTGAAACAAAAAAAAATATGCGGAACTCCCAAAACAGTATCGGCACATGTGCAACAACTTATGATCAAAGCAGCGTAAATACGGTCAATATTGGTTAGGTGGTATTATTACCGACACTAAATTAGAAAAATAAATTCTTATAGTTTATAATTAAAAAAATGACATATAAAATGATGTCCTATCGGCAAAATATCAAGTTATTATGCTTAAAAGTTAACACCTCCTCCCAAAAAAAAAACTTTAAACAAAACTCATGTTCAAGACCCTTAAAAAAATAATGTCCCTGTTAGTCCAACTAAAGCAAAAACGTAAGGATGCATCTCAGCAGAAGGATTCGAATACGAACAATTGAAAACAACCAAGTTAGCAAAACCATCCTTATTCCTTAGCCAACTCACCATCTCCAATTTATTTGTCAGGTAATAAAACTTATTTGATATGTAATAAAATAAAATGGAGATGAACCAACCATAAACTCATAATGAAAGCCGGACAAAGTGGTTACAGGACACACAACACAAGGTACAAATAGTAATGCAAACCTTAGATGAAATTGTATATATAAATTTATTAGAATGGAAAAAATCTATATTGCGTTTGGTTGGTTAATTTGTTAATGGGATTAGAATTCTCCTTCACTCCTCTCAAGTCACCCAACTCTAACCCTCACCCCTCTTCCCCGGCAAAAAAATAATAATAATCCTATAAATTAAATCAAACGACAACCCACCGCATCCCTCTATCCCACCCAAAAAAAAAAAATTGGCATGATTTAGTTTTAACCCATAAAAAAAATAAATGGCACCAAATTTTTTTCTTTTGTTTTTTTTTGGGTGGGGGGGGGGGGGAGAGTTTGAAGGTATTTAAGAGTTAAAACATTAGATCGGTTTTTATCAACTTTTTCTTTCATAATTGGAAGGATTGATTTATGACTTCCACCCGACGTGGGATTTTATTGGATTTAGTTAAATTTTAATTTATCTCTTGTCGAACCAAACACGTCATGTCATGGGATTTAAATTAAATTCATTTGGATTCCAAAAAATTATGTGAAACGAACGTGCCGTGCCATTGTGTTTCTTGATTTCGATTTCTTTAAAAAAGTTTATTATATATTATCTGTTTTGTTTTGTTTTGTAATAGTAATCTATGACCCAGGAACTCAGAGAGCTGAGAAGAGAAGAATATTTATTCTAAACTAGGGTTTCTCACAGTGTGCTGCGCCGGGGCAGGTCGGTAAAACCTGAGAGGTGGTAAAACCTCAAGCGTTGGGGAGGTAAGTCAACGCGAATTTGCTCGGTTTCGATTATGTGTGTTACTGTATCACAAATAAAACCAAAAATTAAAAAAAAATTATAAAAATTGAGGTGGACCAATGGGTGGAGTCGCTCGGTAAAACTCAAGATTTCATAATACCGATCGCTGTCGATCCCGAGCATTGAGGCGGTGAGTCTGCGCAAATTCAATCGGTTTTGACACATTTATTATGGTACCAGAACTGAAACAAAACAAAATGGGCATTCTATCTGTTTTCATTACGATACTAGAACTAAAACAAAATGCGTTGGGTCTACGTGAATTCAATCGGTTTCCATTACGTTCGTTACAATACAAGAACTAAAACAAAACAAATATTAGAGAGAAACGATTGCTTATACCGTATTGATATTGAAATATGTATATATTGTGGTAATTGCGTCGAGTATCGTCCAACAACGTTTATTCGATCGGTAAAACCAGGGCATTGATAGAACCCAAGCATTGCTGGTCCCCCAGGCGTTGCGGTGTTGAGTCGTTAAAACATGGGTGTTTGTAAAAGTCGAGTGTTGTCCTTCTCGAGCGTTGTGGCAGTGAGTCAACGCGAAATTTATCGGTTTCTGTTACGTTAGTTATGATACCAGAACTAAACAAAAAGGTCAGTAAAACCAGGACGTTGGTAAACCTTGTGCATTGTCGGTCCTGGGCGTTGCAGTGATGAGTCGGTGAAACCCAATGTTGAAGCCGTGAGTCGGTGCAAATTCGTCAGTTTTGGTTACGTTCGTTACGGTACCGAAACTAAAATAAAAGGGTCGGTAAATCCGCGCGTTAATAAAATCCGAGTGTCTTCGGTCCTAGGTTATAGGTCGACATGAATTCTGTTGGTATATGTCACGTTCTTTATGACCCTAAAACAAAAAAAAAATGATGTGAACCAATGGCATTTCGTCACGTCCTATTTAAAAAATAAACAAGCAAACAAACTTTGGAGATTCACATGAATAAACCATGTGATTCTACCTTGACGCTCAAGTCGGGAACGGAAGAGTGTGAGGTAAGTACATGGGAATAATATGGTTTTCACAACATATACATCTATGCTCTTACAATACACAATAACTTAGAATTTTAACTAGAGGTGACAATATGAGTGGGTTGGGTTGAATTTGGGTGATGGGTTAGAATGAGTATGGGTCAAGATGGATAAAGTTAAAATGCAAAATGTTTCAAAAACCCCTTAAAAATATTCAAAAAATTTAATAAAAAATTAATAACTCAAAATCTAAATCAAAAACGCAAAATGTAAAATAACTAAAATGTCTTCGCCGTTGTCCTCATTTCATTTTAAAAAAAAACTCGGTTTTGTCTCGGTTCAGGCTCGGTTTTTTTTTCAGTTCATTTTTGCTTTTTTTGTCGTTTTGGTATCTATTCGGTTTCAATTTTTTCGATTTTTGTTCGGTTTCGATTTCTCGTTTTCATTCAGTTTAGGATGGATATGGGTCAAGATGGGTAAAGTTAACTCTCATCTTGAACTAAGTAAAGGTTAAAATACAAAGGTTACAAAAACCCCTCAAAAAAATATTCAAAAAAAATAATAAAAAACTAATAACTCAAAATATAAATCGAAAACGCAAAAGGTAAAATAACTAAAATGTTTCCCCCGTCTTCCTCATTCATTAAAAAAAACCCGGCTTTGTCTCGGTTCAGGTTCAGTTTTTTCATTTTTTTCGCTTCGGTTTTGTTTTTTTTTCATTTCGGTTGGTTTCGGCATATGTTCGGTCTCAATGATTTCGGTTTCGATTCGGTTTCGTGGGTTTTGTTTGAAATAAAATTGGATAAAGCTTGTTTTAGTCAATTCTAACCCATAAACAAAACCAATTCTAACTTATAATCAAAAGTCATTAACATTTTTTCAACCCATCTTGACCTTCTTATAAATTTTTTTTAATACATTCTGACTCATCTTAATTTTAAAACTTATCCAAATTAACCCAAAACAAACCAAGTTGGTTTGTTTTGCCACCCTTAATTTTAACTGTTAGGTGCCATTAATGAAAAAGTCAGTAACTCTAGCTAGATATGGAAACCTGCTTAAGTGCAGTGTGCACCGAGACAAAACACTAAAAAGTAAAAAGATTTAAAAGTGTTATTTTCATACATTTTGTTTGCTCAATATGTAATTTTAGTGCATTTTTAAATTCATTGAAATTGGATATCTCACATTTCAAAAATATGTCACTTATAGTAACTTTTTTCTAATCCCGCCTATTTTATTCGTTAAGTCAGTGTTAAATTGGTAATTTTGTTTATTTTATTTATTTAATCTTTTAACTTGAGTGCCAATTTCATACTTGTAGTTTGTTTGATTACGCAAGTTTAGTACCTTTTTGAATTTATTGCAATTGGATACTCAGATTAGTTTTGGATACATAGGCAAACCAAAAGAGACATTACATATTACAATTAAAAGTTCATCTCTAACCTTAAATGAACATATCACCCCCTGCTCATCGATCCATCAAACCTTAACCATTGTTCATCTTCAAGTTCAATGAATTACGATATGCTGCTTTGCCCATGTGGTTCGTGAGCCATCGTTCAAACATCTTGGGCATCATGTAACCCTGGTCGACGTTTTTATTGTTGTAACACCCCGGCTAAAGCGGAATACGCCCGGGTGTGACGTACAGATCACTTATAAGCTCATAACGATATTAAAGCGACAATAATTATATTTAATTCATTTCAATACATCACAAATACACAATCAAATATTGATACAATAAACTTTGAATTTTTGTCTCTTGTAACCTAATGGTCCAACTATTCTATTCTTCGATCCTTAAACTTCAACCTACAGCACGTTGAAAATAATATATTTTGTCAACAATAATGTTGGTGAGAATTCATATAGTTTTTGCATATATACAATACGAAAAGTGTAAAAATTCACAAGTCAAGATGTATCGTCTCAATCATAAAGAAAAAGAAAAGTAAATACATGATATTCCCGTTCGCATGACATAAGTTAAATCTACTAAGGAACCCCCGTTCGCCGAGCTACTTGGAGTATAGAATAATGATAATGATACCGCCATTTAAAAATGGACGGCGCAGGTAGTCGGACCCTCCCACTATGAGTATGTGTATGATACCGCCATTAACAAATGGACGGCGCAGGTACGTCTCGTGGGACTCTCCCACTATGAGTATGTGCATCCACCAACAAAAACAGTAAACAACTAGCACATAATCACATAGTTTACAAGTAATATGATACAAAATAAATACATACAAGACACACATGTGAATTTTAGTTTGACACAAGAAAACCAAGTTTGGACGTGCTACACCCCAAAACGTGAAAACGTAAAAAGGGGTTATGAAAACTCAACTTATAAGTTGATGTGATAAAGAAATCCGACATTGTCGAAAAGATTTGAGAATGGCAAAGGAAACCGAAAGCGTCACAAAAGTCCAAAAGAGCAATTTACACTAACAACGTAAAATAAAAACGAGACTCAATTGATAATCTAACGGGGTTAAATATTGTATAAGCTTATATTGAAAATTTGGGAATTCTTTTACTAGAGTTATAGATTTTGATTACTATTTTAATATTTATGTTTTAACGGAAACGCGATTAATATTGTAATACTATTAGTTATTGACGAAGACGCAAAGTTAACATGTTCGGTATTCTAGAATTAATAATTATAAATTAGATATTTATTTAACGTGTTAACGGAAATGGGTTTTAATATTTTAAATGTTACGATATGGATCTTTAACGATTTTTAATTAACGTATTACGGGAGTGGAAGTTCGGTTTTTAAGTGAAAAAAAGTAAGATATAATTTATACTTATTTTATATAATTTTTAATTAATTTAAACAGATTTCTATAATTTTCTTATGATTTTAAAATGATTTATTATATATATATATATATATTAATAACAGGAACAGTTTAAATAAAATAATGCTTGACCCGAGTTCGAAACCCGGGTCTGAGTGTTATGAGTGAAGCGTGTTAACAGTTAATCTAGGGGATATATTCATTTAAGATTTTGTTTATATTAAATAAATAAACTAATAAAATTAATTAACAAAAGGGCTGACCCGAGGTTTTGAACCAGGGTCTGGCCGCTTATACTGAAGGGTTCTAACCACCGGACTAACTACAATATTCGTTTAGACTATGAAAACGATTATCTATAAATAAACAGTTCAGTTCATCATCAATATTGAAACCCTAGATTTTTTTAGTTCTCCGATTTGGTTCCATGTTCAATTAAATTAAGTTAGGGATTTTGTTTTTCGTAAGATTGCGAATTAAAACCATAAAACAATTACCTTTAAGGGTGCCGGAATGAACGAGAACGATGGTGACCGGAATCCGAAACTTAGGAGACGAATTCAGTGTTACAGAGTGTGTTATAATGAAAGTGAAAGTGATGAATGAGTTTAGATTGAAGTTCTGGTCCTATTTATACTATCAATTTCAACGTACATTCGTTAATTCGAGTTAATTCATTTGGCCGAAAATCCGACGAGTTTAACGGGTTTTAAATGGACGGTTAACCTCGTTAAAGCACAATTAATTAGTCAACGAACGTTTGTTATCGATGCCAAAATACATTAGGATAAGTTATCGGGTCAAACGAAGATCGTAAGAGGGGTTTTAAGGTGGCCGGAGTACGCGGCTCCGCCGGCGGCGGCCTCGCCGGAAAAACGAAGGGGTAAGGGGCTGATGGGTTGGGTTTAATAAAATAATATATTTTATATAAGCTTTACATCTTAGGCCCCTCTAGTTTCAAGTGATATTAGAACAAAACTTAAAATATACTTATAATCTAAACCTTGAACATTGAAATGCTTATAAAGGCAATAATAAGTTATAAATTTTGATATCTTTTGTATTATACCCGAAACGTTAATGCATTTTTTTTATTCATGAAAAATATTAAATCCCGAGGTTCATTAACTAAATGAGAATAATAAAAGAAAATGAGCAAACAACGAAACAGGTCGATTTAACGATACAAATACAATCCCATTACAAATACAAATGACGAATGCGTGCAATGAAACTTGAGGTTAATTAGCATTAAATATATTTATATATATGACAAAGCCAAAATTTCGAAATGAGTCGGGTTTTCGGGTTTGAAAAGTAACGAATGCTACAATTGTTGTGGTAGATAGGTATGCTAAAATATTATTTTTGTTCACCTCGACCTAATTAATCGATGTTGGTCCTCCAATTTCTGACCTAATTGATGCTATACTGAAAGGTGCGAAGGTGTGGGTTTATTATTTGGTTTGACCCTTCGATGTGCCAAAGAACTACTGTTATCGTACTTGGACTTTTGAACAAAATTAATGTAGATGAAGAAAATGCAAGAACAATGGCTAAGATGAAATTAAATATCTTGAAGCTAATGACTGAAAATTGACAATCAAGAACAAAACGCTAAAAATTATGTTATGCGTTTTATGGTTATTTTCCATCTTATATCAAGTATTTTAGTAGCCTTTTAATTGTAATTTGTTATATGTAATGTCTCTTTAAGTTTGCCTATGTATCCAAAACTAATCTAAATATCCAGTTGCAATGAATTCAAAAAAGGTACCAAACTTGCGTAACCAAACCATATGTATAAAATTGACACTTAACTCAAAAGATAAAATAAATAAAATAAATGAAATTATCAATTTACCAACAGACAAAATAGACGGGGTTCGAAAAAAAACTGAAAAATGACATATTTTTGAAATGTCAGGTATACAATTTCAGTTAATTCAAAAATGATACTAAAGTTACATAGTTAGGCAAACCTCATATACGAAATGATAACCATATGGTATTATTATCAACTTTGTAACAAAGCTTCCCGTGACACTCAAACTGCATGATGCAATATGGGTTACGGTAGACAAGCTGACCACGACTACACATCTTCCTCCTAATGATGTTATCGTACGTTTAGATCTGTATACAAGTTTTAAAGTATTTTATATCAGAAGTGTGCCGTAGCAATTTTAAAACCTTTTTAAAATCTCCCACCAACAATTCATTTGTGGGGAAAATTCTCAAAATAGTCATTTCTAATGATAGAAAGCCCAAAATAACAATTTTTTCCTTAAAATTTTTTAGAATTTGGACTCTCCAGACGCATTAGAAAAAGATAATAATATAGAAGGAGCAGACCAAATAACTAAGAAAAGTTAGGAAGGAGACCAGATTTGGAAAAATAATAAAGGGAAAGTCCAAATAATTTTGAAATCTTAAAGTAAAATTCAAATTTCTACTAAACTTTTTGTGTGTCTCAAAAAACCGTCTTTAGAGACTGTTTTTTATGTTTCCTACATTTTCCATTAATATTTTCAAATTCTAGGAAAAAGAGATTTTCAAATCTCGTCTTGAGAGACAAGATTTCACCACCATCCACCATTCGCCTTCTACCGCCACCATCCACCACCACCCACCCACCGTCCGCCACTACCATCGATCACCACCCACCACCATCGTCCGCCACCACCATCCATCACCACCACCCACCGTCCTCCACCACCACCGTCTTTTCCGTCATCATCATCTTCTTTTTTCATCTTTTTCATCTTCATCTTCATCTTCATTTTCATTTTTATCTTCATCTTTACCGTCGGGTGGTAGACGGTGGGTGGTGGTATGGGAAGATGGTGGTGGTGGTGATTGATGGTAGTACGTGGCGGACGGTGGGTGGGTGGTGTGGGGTGGATGGTGGTGGTGGCGAACGATGGGTGGTGGTGGATGGTGGTGGTGGATGGTGGTGGTAGTGGTGGTGGTGGTGGTAGAAGGCGAACGGTGGGTGGTGGTGGTAGAATCTCGTCTCTCAAGACGAGATTTGAAAATCTTTTTTTTTCTAGAATTTGTAAATATGGACGGAAAATGTAGGAAACATAAAAAAATAGTCTCTCAAGACGGTTTTTTGAAAAAAAAAAGTTTAATATAAATTTGAACTTTTACTCAAAAATTTCAAAATTATTTGGGCTTTCCCTGTATTATTTTCCCAAATCTGGTCTCCTTCCTGACTTTCTTTAGTTATTTGGCATGCTCCCTCTATATTATTATCTTTTCCAAATGCGTCTAGAAAGTCCAAATTCTTAAAAATTTTGAGGAAAAAAGGCTATTTTAGGCTCTCTCTCTAAAAAAAGCTATTTTAGGAATTTTCTCTTTATTTGTGGGCATTTTAAAAATAGATAAATTAAACCCATATTTAGTTGTTTATAAAAGATAACACTCTATAGAATAGTAATCAAGTTTGGTGAATGTTCTAATCAAGTCACTCATTTTAATTTTTGTACCAATTAGGTCACTTAAATTTAAGAGAGATATTCAAATCCTATGTTTTTTACCTATATAACAAATTACCATGTCTATGTGGTATTTTTTTTCTTTTTTCTTTTACATGTTTACATGTAATTTAGTGGTAGTTCCTTTTATCTATTTAAATAAAGGTTATAAAAATTATATATTATAATTAAATAATAGTTTACAGGAAAAACTTCTTCTTCATCCACCATTGCGCCCCTGTTCCAACTTTGAGAAAACCATAACACAAATTCAAGTGCTTTGCCATAGATTTTAACTCAAAATGAATGAAATCTAACATTTCTTCTTCATTCATCACCATCGAACGCCGCTGCCACCGTCGCGTTTCTTCTCCGCCCGTCATCACCGTCTACCACATCCGCAGTCACCTGTTATCTCGCTGCTCCCCCTTCCCTCTCCCCTCGTCTTTGCCAGAAACTCCGTCTTCTCCGGCAACACTCCGTCGGACAACCTGCTCATTTTCTCCGTCGGCATGGAAGAGATTTCATACGTTGTCTTCGGAAAGGGAAAATTACATATGAAAGTCCGTTGTCGCCAATTTTAATTCCGGCTTCTTCGATTTTGTAATGAAATGCATGTATGAATTTGCTTTTTTGAGCTGAAAATTGGAACTGGACTATGATTTTAGGCGTGAAGGCAATTATTTTGAGATTTGAAAGATAAAAATTACATGTAAACATATGCAAAAAAGAGAGAAAAGAAAAAAAATGCCACGTAGACATGGTAACTTGTTATATAGGTAAAAAAACCTAGGATTATAACATCTCTCTAAATTTAAGTGACCTGATAAGTTCAAAAATTAGAATGAGTAACTTGATTGGAACACTTACCAAACCTGGTTACTATTCTATGAGACTGTCTTTTTATAAAATTAGTAAAGCTTTGTACGCGTTATATGGTGAGACATAGGGTCAAGTTATATGAAGGAAGTCTAGGAAAGATTTGTAACCACTAGATTGGATAATGGATGGCTATAATTAATTGGGTGGAATTAATCAAAAATAAAATAAATTGATAGGTTTTTAAGGATATTATGGTCAATACAAGAGAAAAGTTTCTCTCTCTTCCACTTCATCCCACTTTTTTAAACATAAATAAGTATTTTATATGACGTTATTTTTTAAAAAAATTATACTATAAAAACGAGCGTGTTTTGTCTTTAAAACGAATATAAAATCAATATACATATAAAAAGTTAAAAACACAATGAACTCGGCTATTATGTTTTAGCATAGTGCTTTGAGATGAAAAACACAATTGTGTTTTAAAAAATGAAAAACCCAATTCACTAAAATAACACATTAATCAAAGCTTTTAGTTTAAAAACACAAAATACTTTGGCTCGAAAAACATAATTCTCTGACTTGCCTATAAAACACAATAACCGAAAAAAGACAATGAAAAAAAAAATCAAAATTACACAATGACACATATATAAAGGGGATAAAACACATCACATTATTACCTTTAAACACCAACTGATGAATTATATATGATAACTTATCTATATTATATATAATGTATAAGTGATATGCAAATTAATACGGTATATTTTAAGAGTTTTACATATTTTCAAGCATATGGTATAACTTAAAATGAGGGTAAAGTGGTCATTATAGCATTTAATCTCACGTGTGTTTCATTTTTTTCAAAAAAGTTACAAACTTGCCCCCTAAACTTTAATCAAATTTTATAAATTTAAAAAATAGTTATAGCTTTGGTCATTCATCTTTTAACCATCTATTCTTTATAATTCCACTTTTAACCTAAATACCACTCATGATTTTTAAACGGTTATAACTTTTTCTTACGTTGATATTTTTTTAAAAAAACTGCGCCATAAAAACGAGCATTTGATTCTCCTTAATTTGAGTATGAAGTTGTCATAGTTTCTTTTCAGTTAAAAAACAAAACTTTATGTATAGACGTTCGTCGTTCGGTTTTGATGGTTTTAAATTAAGCCATGAGTCAAGCCATTAGTAATGGTTTTTCGGTCACTGAAAACTGAAACTAGACGTTGAAAATTGAAACCCAACAAAACCAAACAATTGACGATGGTTAGGTTCTGTTTTCGTTTGTACATCGACATTAATGGTTTCACGGTTACAAATGAAACAACGAGCACCCGTGAATCTATAACATGATTACCAATGTCTGTATTTTCTGCTGCATCGCGCGGGCACCCGTCTAGTCATGTACTACATATGAATAAAAAATCCTTCAAAGCACAATTCATCAACACACTTAACACGTAACTAAAGCCTTAACGCTAGTGGCGGATCTAGAACATTTTTCAGGGGTAGCATAATTTTTTATAACCGCACATTAAGAATTTTTTTTACCCGTTTCACGAGTACGGGCGTTCGGTTTTGTGTTTCACGCGTACCAAGGCCTGATTACGTGTGTACCGGGGCCAGTTATGGTTGTATGGGCAATTGGGTTGTAGAATTTTCTTATAAATATGGGTTGTGCTCGGCTTCTTTTAATATCAAACCTACATATTTTAACTGGATGAAGCAAAAATGTATTCCTATAAATTTATTTAAATCCAATGTTCATCTTGATACCAATGCGTTTAGTTTCTACATATAAATATAAATGTTTCTATTTATAAACATAATATAAAAACAATGACAAAACATATATGTAAAATAGTGTTGATCGAATAACTAAATATCTCAAATAAAATGTAGTAGCATTTGAATTTTGCACATCCCATTTCACAAAGGATGTATCAAAAAGGTAATACTAACATTAGAAAAGAAGAAACGAAAGTATAACAAGAGCAATACTTTATGACAGAAAATAATAATCTTCAGGAATTTTGTGTCTATTGCCAACTTTAGTACTACAGGTGGCATTTGGCAGAGAGTCAAACGACACTTTCTTAAGTAAATATATAAAATACAAAAAAAAACAACAACTAGGTTTTAGTTTTAGGGCTAGGCCTGTTTTTTCAAAAGCCCACAACCCAATGGTCATATAACACGCATCATCTTCTTCTTCTTTTTTCCTCCCCTGTATTTTTAAATCTCGTTAGAATGATCTCTGAAGGTAATGCTTCTAAGCCATAAACAGGAGCCACTGTTCAGGGGTAGCGTAATATAATCCCAGGGGTAACGTAATACAAAAAACCCAAAAAGAGGATTAAAAATTTCACTTCGCCGGAAAAAGTTGAGGGGTAGCACCCTCTTGCATTGAATTCGCCCCTGCTTAGCGCAAAAGCTAACCACAATCAATAAGCCTTAGCTTCCAGATCTATCAACAGCAACTGGAATGATGGATTCGTTCTCGGCGAATGATCAATCAGAAGCCGTTGTCGCCGTCGACGGTGACTGCAGATTTATCGGAGGAGGATTTGAGCAAGCTGAAGAGAGACACGAGATCGAGGTACATCAGTGCTCAGGTTGACGGGATTCCAGTTTCGGTGCAACGAGATGTTCTGTTCCGATCACCGGTACAACAATCGACATGACTGTAGCTACGATTACAAGGCCGTCGGATGAGAGGTGATCACTCGTGAAAATTCGATGGTGCAGATAACGGTGGTGAGGGGGAGATTAGATCGGACAGAGACGGTGGCTAAGATAGGAAGATGTGGGTTTTTATGATTTAGGGTTTTAACTTGTTAGTGGATCAAAATGCCCTTCCTTTTGTTTTTCCTACTTTGCCGTGTGTCACTTTGTTATTCCTTCCTAGGCTTTCTACAAAAAATACCACTTCTTATTTGAACCTAGCCCGTCAAACATATTATCGACTAATACATATTTAGTTGTATTGTTGTAATGAAAAAAACGCATGGTTTCATTACTTGCTTTAAATCATTTATATAAATCCATATTTATATCTTATGCACACATAAGTTACGAATCTAGATCAAAATTCTAAGGGTAACCTATATTTTTTTTTATCATAGATCCATGTAAATAATAAAAGAAAAGGACGATAAAAAAAAAGTTAAACAACTACCTAATAGATGATTTATTCTCTTCGGCATTTGAAAGCTGGAAATCGAAGTTCCACATCGTCTTCCATTATTTTATCAAGTGCTTATCTTTCGATCGCACAAACAGAGCATTGTGCAAATAATCCTCACCTATTCAATCGCATAAATCCGTCTTTTTAAGCTTCAATTTAGAAATACATCTTACAACGGTTGTAGTTGCTACTAGTAAAATCAACGCTAGCTTCAATACCCGATAAACCAATGGAAAAGAAAGATCTTTTCCTGTTTCCACCGTTAGATGAGCAAGGTCAGGTATTTCATCAAAATTTTCAAATATTTTATCTTCCTTTACAAAGTGGTAGAAGTCCTTAAGATCACCCCAAAAGGCACCCCTTTATTTTGTACTAAAATCATTCAGATACATCTAAGAAAATGTCACTATCTTAAACGTGTAAAACTTAGAAAACTGGTCACAAGGATTTAAACTCAACATATTTTCTAGCAAAGTAGTTGTTACCTTATTGAATCGATTTCCAAATTCTTGAATTTGCATATTCAAAACCATATTAAAAATCTCAACTTCAAAATGATGTTATAATTAATAATGAACATAAGAGGCAAATGGTGAAGTTGATAATGATGGTGGTATGGAGCATTTGGTGAGCTCGGAAAAAACTTATATTCGAGAATGAGCCAATGAAGATCGAAACCATCATGGGCGAGATAAAAGTGCTAAGTTTTTGTGGATAAAAAATAGAGCGAAGTGTTTGGAAATAGATTGGTCTAGTTGGAATAGTTTAACTTTGTAATCTTGTTTTTTGGTTGTATCTCGGCCCTTGCTAGCTTCTCGGTAGAAGGGATCTCGAGTTCGTTTGCTTTTAATGAAAGTTAATGTTCAAAAAAAGAAATAGTAATGACATTATTTTGGTTTCTAGGCATACCATAAGTTTCTGTCATATCTAATGTCTTAATATTGTTTTTTACACAAAAAGAAGTCACTTTTTCCAACATCACAACAAACCCGTTTTGTCTTAAATCATTCAACGTTGTTTTGTTCCGTTTGACAACTTAGCCGCTTCTAATAAGTCTTAACTTTTTTTAAGACGTTTTGTGAGAGCATTTGTGTGGCCTATCAACTTAGGCGCTGAAGGCTGAAGCATGATGCACTGATGCTGGATTGCCGGTGTTTTAATTTAATATAATTGTAATTATGTTTTCGGAGTTTTATTTTATTTTAAATTGTGTGGCTTTTAACTAATGGTTGGGCTTTAAAATTTGGGTTTTTAAATGAAATTTTGAGATGAGGTGTTGGGCCTCTTAAAATATTTGAGGGGCAACCTAATTTTCATTTAGGGGTAACCCGATATATAAAATGGCCTTTTTTAAAAAAAATTGCACTATGGAATGGAAGTTGAGGGGTAACCTAAGCTACCACTGCCCCTTAGCTACGTCCGCCACTGGCACACACGATATTTCTATGAAAGAATATACGTTATAAACTATATAACGGAACTATCCCATAAAGAAAACATTAACGTATCTATCGTTGAGCAAAAACTAAACCATAACAAAATCAAATCGTTAGCTGAAATTAACCATAATCGACAAAACCGACTGGTTATGGTTAAGTGAATTTGGTAAATCGATAGTTCGGTTATATTTATGGTTAACGTCTCTTCGTGAACCGATCTTAACTAAAACCGAACTAAACCTTGTATGTTTGTGTTTTTCCGAAGTTTATACCTCTATTTCCATCTTTTATACTTCCATTTCCAACTTCAAACATCCAAATTCATGCCGCGGCACGGTCTATAACCGAGCTCGGAACACAATAACCAAGTTTTGAAACAACGTATTTCAACTTTGAAACATCAACATTAAGCTTGGAACACCATAATCAAACCATTAATTTTCAAAAAGCGAACCATTAATTTTCAAAAAAAATTTCAAAATTTGATTCTTGGAACACCATAATCAAACCATTAATTTTCAAAGAGCCCACATTAAGTCCGGCTTATATTCTTGTGTTTGGGCGGGCATGGGGAAACACGCTTGTGTGGATCTTATAGGATTGTCTCCTCTTGTTGGGCTTAGGGACCGTGGGTTTGTTGTGGGTCAAGCTGCGTTGAAGGCTGAATCGGGCAAAGTTGTCAAACACGAGAAAGTCTGTTTAGAGAATCAACATGTGTTTCTCCCTTTTGCTTTTGATACATTTGGGTTTCTGGCTTGGAGGCTGTTAACTTTTCTGAGCATGTCGTATATGGTAATATTTCAGCTCCTAAGTCCCAAAGCTTCGTTTTTAGTAGGATTGACTTTGCTATTCAAAAGGGGTTGCGACGTAGCTTGTTGCCCGTTTGCCTGCCAATGTAATCGTTTTGAATTTAATGAGAAATAGCAAGCATTAAGATGAGAAAAAAAAATTTCAGTTGGACAAAGGTAAAAAATGCATTGAATAATTAACCGAACTTAACCAAAACCATCAATTAACTGACAATACATTCGGTTATGGCTATGGTTAAACGGTTTTCAAATAACCAAAGCTTGGTTATTGTTATGGTTAAGCCTCCCTATAATTGAACCGAACCGACTTTGTATAACGTACCCCAAATGTATTTGTATATGTAAAACTGTAAACATGATATATACTTTATATAAAACTAGTTTTAGAGCTCGTGTTACACACGGGATAATTCAAATTATAAAATTATAAGTAAAACAAATAATTATTTAACGTATATGAAAAAAATGTATTACATCTATGCTTGTATCTATACAATATGTACATAAATTGATTTTATTTATATCACAAAATGATTTTTTTAAATGAACTTAATAAAAAAAATGCCCGTGCAAAATCGTACCCGAGAATGCTTCTTTCTATTGAAAAAATCATTCTCGTTGTCATATATGTATAATTGAAAGAATTTTGGTTATGAACCAATTTCGAAAATAAGATTTCTCATACGATAGTAGTTCTAACCACTCTGCCTAAATACAAAATAGGCGTTATCTTTATTGATATATTTATCAATTTACCACCCATCAAAGGAAAGTATGATATTAAATTGTAGCAATGGATGTTCTTCAAGAACTATGTTTTTCTGAGCTACACCATAAAAAAGATTTTGATAAGTTTCAGAGAGCTTCTCGACTTTGTTATAATAACAACATAAAAAATAGCATGTTAACCCATTCAATTTTGCGAATATTTTGTTTCATTTGAACATAGTTTTGCATGACATGCTTCCCATACAACGTTCTGATCACCGTTGAAGGAAAAGTTAATGTTAACATAAATATTTCAAATTTGATAAAAGTTAGAAGAATCGATAGGCATGGGGGTGACATGTCGAAAGTGTTAGCAATCTTTTCTTAAATTTTAATAGTTGAGGGAAAAATAGTCAATTTGTCAAATCCCGAACCTTTTGATTATTTCAAAAAATGCCCTTAAAAATAGACTTGAAACCCGAATCATGTTTAAAATTCTAACTTTCATACTTTTGACATTTTAAAGTCAACACTTTGAACGCATAACCAATTTGACGATAAATCTATTTTGTATTCTCAAACTTTTAATAATACTCAAAATTTTCATTTTTGACCCGTAATAAATTTTGACCTAAATGTAGTTATCTTGTACCAAAAACAATCTATTTACCAACTTTTGACCCATAATATCAAATTAACTTCCACAAAAAACCAGAAACAGTTTTCATTTAAGAAACATGATTTGTTGTTGATTTTTGGAATTCATCAAGTATTTTGAAATATATAATAAAATAATATGTTAATATTTATATTTATAAAAATCTATAGATATTATATAAATATAGTGCAAAAGGAAAGTGAATAATTATTAATTTATTACATATATTAGGGTATATTAGTTTTGGAGAGAAAAAAAATTATGAGAATTAACCAAAACATGACAAGTGTCCCCATTTATTTTACTTTATTAGAATAGGTAGATATTGAAGGAAACCGTTCGCGTATAAGAATGAAACACTTTTAATAAAATGATTACAATACATGGAATCAAACCTATCTAGGAAAACAAGTAAATTACAATACGAATTACACCGGAAAAAAACAAAATTACAATACTATTGAAATAAAATAATGCAAGAAAGGTGTAGAAGAAGAATGGTGTCGTAGTCTTTGTGGCCGAGGATCGTGTTTTACACGCGGCCCTTAAAACAAATTCCGGGTCTCTCCCCATTTTGTTTCCCAGGGTACAACGGCATAATCAAAATGTACTGCTGGGGAGGGCTCTAGCACCCGAATAGTACCTTAAAGAAAATGATGAAGATGATCAATAATGTTGGAATTCTTTAGGGAGAAAGTTGAAGAAAACTCAAGAGAGAATGTGCTATTTTGTGTTTTTGTTTGTCTACAACCAAGGAGCTCCCTTGGTATTTATACTAGTAGAAAGTTGAAACCATTCAACCATCATTAACCTAAACTTTAATTTTTTGACCAAATTAAAGGAACCATTAACCAAAACTTTAATTTTTTTGACCAAATTAAAGGACATTTTAATGGATTTGACTAATTGACTAACAAACTTGAATAAAATAATTCAAAGTTTAAACATATACTTTTTTTTTCACAAAAATTTTCCAACAATCCCCCACATGTGAAAACAAAACTTATTCATTTCCAAATATTTTCAAACATCCCCCACATGTGAAAACAAAACTCATTCATTTTCACATTGAGATCAATCCATACATGCAAGTTTCTTAGATTCAATTCAACGGTTGAGCATTGCAGGATAGGTAGGTGTTACCCTTTGAACCTTCCTTTGTGAAGCATACTTAGTCTCCTAGCGGTGTGTAGACACGATGTCTTTGAACATACCGTCGTTTATGTAGACGACAATACACTTCACACAACACTCTCCCTGGTCTAGCCAACCCCTCACTGTCGTGTCCTATTATGGTCCTGGAACACTAGCCTGGTTCTACGAGAGCTCTAGGATTTTTGCCCCAAAATCCATTCGAACCGACCCTAGTTCTCTCTCACATAGGTGATTCTCGCTCGAATCATTAAAAGCAATAGTTTTGTTGATTTCCATAAATCATTAACCTTTATTATGCTTATCCTTACAACATGTGTCACTGATTGGAATGGACTAGGACGCGCGCGCACACAACGCCCTTTAGTTTGGTTTGGGGTACTCCCCCACAGTGACCACCCTTGGTTTCATGATTAAGTTATCCTATTGAACCTAGATCTTGGGATCTCCAGTCAACTAGGTTTGGTTTCCCTCATGTCCCCTTTTCCAATGGGCTTTAGTCCCATTCCTTTTGACGACTTGTTAACTAACTCTTTGCTTAAGCCTTTTGTTAACGGGTCTGCAATGTTATCTTTTGACTTCACATAGTCAATCGTGATAACACCCGTTGTGAGTAGTTGTCGTGCCGTATTATGTCTACATCGAATATGCCTTGATTTGCCGTTGTAAATCACGCTATGAGCTCTACCAATCGCTGATTGACTGTCACAATGTATGCAAATAGCCGACAAAGGCTTTGGCCATATTGGAATATCTTCTATAGATTGACATAGCCATTCCGCCTCTTCACCACATTTATCCAAGGCGGTAAACTCCGATTCCATCGTGGATCTAGCTATAATCGTTTGTTTAGAAGACTTCCAAGCAATAGCTGCACCACCAAGTGTGAATACATATCCACTTGTTGATTTAGAATCTTTTATATCCGAAATCCAATTTGCATCACTGTATCCTTTGATCACAGCTGGATCTCGATTATAATGGAGTTCATAGTCTCTTGTGTATCTTAAATACCTTATAACCCGTGTTATACTTTTCCAATGTTCCACGCTCGGATTACTAGTATATCTACTTAGCCTACTCACGACATAAGCTAGATCGGGTCGAGTACATGTCATAAGATACATTAGACTACCAATAATTCTTGAGTACTCTAACTGAGCAACACCCTCGCCTCTATTTTTTGATAGATGGTGGGTCGTATCAATTGAAGTTGACGTGACACGCGTGTCATCCTTATTGAATTTCTCAAGAATTTTATCCACATAGTGAGATTGACTCAAGATAAGACCATTTTGGGTTCTAGTAATTTGAACCCCAAGAATCACATCCGCGAGACCCAAGTCTTTCATGTCAAACCTCGCTTTCAACATATCTTTTGTAGATTTAATCATAGTGTCATTACTCCCAATGATAAGCATATCATCTACATAAAGACATAAAATCACATAACCTCCTGACGTGTCCTTCACATAGACACATTTGTCACACTCGTTTATTTTGAAACCATTGTCAAGCATGACATGATCAAACTTTAAGTGCCATTGTTTTGGAGCTTGCTTCAAACCATACAATGATTTGACTAGTTTACATACTTTGCCCTCTTTCCCTGGGGTGGAGAAACCCTCGGGTTGCTCCATGTAAATCTCTTCATCTAAATCGCCATTTAGAAATGCGGTTTTTACATCAATTTGGTGAATTTCCAAATTTCATAAGGTCGCGATTGCAAGAACCAACCTTATTGAGGTTATTCGTGTGACCGGCGAGTAAGTATCAAAATAGTCTAGACCTTCTTTTTGTCTATACCCTTTGATGTGCTAAAAGTAGTTATTAAATTATTCATTAAATAAACGCTAATCTAGACACTAAGTAATAAATTTTAGACTCTCTAAAACTCGACTAAACTACTAACCGGCAAGTGAACCGATCGACTCTAGTAAAGCTAAGTAAGTCCGGATATCGGACCCACGAGACTCTTTAAATTACGTTTATTAGCTAATTAGACTTGACTACAAAACACGACTTATTAATTATATTTGTTTGGGGGATTTTTATTTAAAATACTAATTTAATACTATAATTAAAAACTATTTAAGAAAAACAAGTAATTTAAACGGAAACGAAGTTTGTTATGAAAATAAGATGATGTTGAGAAAACTACCTAGGCTAGACTCCCCTAAACTTCAGTAATGAATTGACTCGGGAAAATATTTAGTTATGGACTGGGATCGTAAAATAGACACTTAAAAGAAAACCCGAATAGGACCCCTGACCCTTCTCAAGAGAAACCTATGGATTTCTAACAA
This sequence comes from Bidens hawaiensis, assembly GCF_021521415.1. Classification (NCBI taxonomy): domain Eukaryota; kingdom Viridiplantae; phylum Streptophyta; class Magnoliopsida; order Asterales; family Asteraceae; genus Bidens; species Bidens hawaiensis. Next base: position 437,688 of record NW_027492287.1, read on the forward strand.
GTTTTAACGCACACCAGTATTAAAAATTAAGTTCGCTTACAGTCACCCAATTGTTTATAATTTAGTTCCTTTATACGAAATCCTACCTTACAGCCCGGAAATCAAAGGCAGTTTAATATATCAAATTGATTCAATAAACAATAATTAAATAATCAAACCTAGACGGACTCCTTACGAAGAACTAAATCTAGCAAAATCAAATAATAAAGATCTATTGATAACCTAGCACCTTACAGCTATTTAGGTTAGCAGCACACTTAGGTTTATTTAATTAACAATTATTATTCCTATGATCTTAGTGCACATCAATCATAAAATAATAAAAAACACAAAGTAATTGACCTAATAGCAACCTATCATAATGACAAACAATAATCAAGACAACTATGGAATAATAATAATTAATCAATCAATCCTAAATATCCATATGCATCAATTTAATATAAGTAAACCTTTTACTAAACCATAAAAACCATAACGCAAGTAAATCCCAAATCAAAACACAACGTCAAAGTAGGTTCATCATAAGCCTAGGTAGTCTATAAAGTTTAGCCTAGCATCTTAAAATCAAACAAAACAATAATAAACGAAATCATGACGAAAATAAATAAGAACGGAAGAATAAAGGCGATCAAACCTGGAGTCTTCGTCCTTGAATATTAAGCACTTCGCCGTCTGATTCCTCGACTCCAAAGCTGCCGTAAACTGACCTCGGACGCCTCAGAACTCACCAAAATCGTCTGGAACTTCAGGGTATCATTAATGGGGAGTTTAGGGGTCTTTATATAGGCAAAAGGGGTCCAAAAATAGGTTAAGTCGGTTCACAAACGAAGGTTCTGGAAATCTGGCACCGCCATCACCACGTCGCGCTGCGCGGCGGGCTCCCCCCTCCCCGTCGCGCGGCGCTCCGGCCCAAGGGGGGTCTTGTTCATCCTGCTGGTCCGGTTCATTCCTAGTTCGGTCCGGTTCGTTTCCTGACGCGTCGGTTTACCGGTTTAGCTCGTTTTTGATCGTTTTTCGCCCTCTTTAACCGCGAACAAATCCCGAGACCTACATTATTCAAATAAGTTAGTAATATACAAATCCTAACAAAAACCAAACATAAACTAATAAAATAATAAATAAAATGTACACGGGATTAACATATATTAAATGTTATATCACCCTTTGATCACTAACCTTGCCTTGTATTTATCAATACTTCCATCGGCTTTCATCTTCCTTTTGAATATCCAACGATATCCAAGGGTTTACAACCCGGTGGAAGATCTACTAACTCCCAAGTATGATTTTGCAATATAGAATCTATCTCGTTCTTAATTGCTTCTTTCCATTAAGGTGATTCCGCGGAGGTAACCGCCTCGCGGTAGGTATTGGGCTCACCCTCAACCATGTAGCTCACGAAATCAGGACAGAAGGATTTTTCAATCCTTGGTCTTTTGCTTCGTCTTAGCTCACCTTCCTCAATTTCGGGTTGTTCATGTCTCTCATCATGAACCGTATCATCAATCGCTCTTGATGTACTTGCTTCATCGACCGCTCTTGATGAACTCGGATGTGTTTTCCTTAAACAGGGAAACACATTTTCGAGAAAATGTTGGTCCTCCACTCAACAATAGTGCCTTCATGTACATTGGGATTCTTGGACTCATGTACAAGAAACCTATGCACATTACTATGGTGTGCATATCCAATGAATATACAATCCAAGCATGTAAATAAAAGTTGCAATTTTATTCATAGAATTTTTTACAACAATTACATTCAATTTGAACATAGTATTGTCGGCATATCCCTTGCTGACAAACATTCCATTTTTCGATAAAATAAATTTATCCGATTCAATCACCAAGCGAAATCCGTGCTTGTTGAGCATCCATCCCTAGACAAGATTCTTGCGAATCTCGGGAACATAGAGAACTTTGGTCAACGTGAGCTCCTTGCCAGAAGTCCACTTCAAGACCACATCGCCTTCCCCCATGATGTCCGCAGTCGCTTTATTCCCCATATAAAGCTTCTGGTCACCCGCCGCCTCTTTGAAATTTTTAAAGAGTTGTTTGTCACCGCAAACATGGCGGGTTGCGCTGGTGTCAACGTACCACCCTTTAGGAGCGTCTCCCACAACGTTGACTTCCTCGATGAAAGCCGCTTCCTCGGTAATCATCGCCACGAGAGGAGTGCCATCCTCGTCCACTAAATGCGTACGCTCGCGCTTCGGTTTCTTGCACTGGTTCTCTCGGTGCCCCATCTCGTTAAAGTTGTAACATGGTCCTTGGAAAGGTGGAGGCTTCTTTTTCACAGCCCCTTTCTTCAAGCCAAGGTCCATTTTTGCTTTCCCTTTGTTACCTTTGCCTTTGTCCTTGTTGCCCCCTTTGGAGGATTGACCGTACTCGACTAAGTTAGCCTTGACGGAAACATCCACTAGGCTACCTTTTTGAGCTCTCTTATTGTCTTCTTCTATCCGAAGTCGAACAATAAGATCATCAATGGTCATCTCCTTTCGCTTGTGTTTAAGATAATTCTTAAACTCAACCCAACTAGGAGGCAATTTTTCAATCATCGCTGCCACTTGAAATGTCTCACTAAGTGTCATTCCCTCAGCAAAGATGTCGTGAAGTATAACTTGCAACTCTTGGACTTGACTAATTACAGTCTTAGAGTCAACCATTTTATAGTCCAAGAAACGGGCGACGATAAATTTCTTTGTTCCCGCATCCTCCACTTTGTACTTTTTGTCTAAAGACTCCCATAATTCTTTGGCAGACTTTATTGAAGAGTACACGTTATACAACGCGTCAACTAAACCGTTTAACACATAGCTTCGACATAAGAATTCCGAATGCTTCCACGCATCTACCGCACTCAAAGTTTGAACGTCAGTCTCCCCCTCCGCGTTAGTGGCTAGGGGAGCGGATTCTGTCAAGAACCTCGCAAGGTTCAAGGTGGTCAAATAGAAGAACATCTTCTGTTGCCACCGTTTAAAGTGCAAACCCGAGAACTTCTCGGGTTTTTCAGTTTGATTAGCCATGGTAGTCGCTCCTACCATAACGGACAAAGGCGTACCGGTAACCTTGCTCGATGACGGTGATGCCATTTTTTCTGAAAAATAAACTATGCTAAGTTAGTTTTTCGGAAATATTAATAGCGGTCGCTCCCACTAAATTAAAGTTACGCAAAACTTTTTAATCCGAACTCTCGAATTAACCCACCGAAGGTGTTCTAAGTCCAACTTTGAAGGGACCAAATAATGGGTTTTTCCAAGAGTTTAGCGTTAAAAAATCCGAATTGTAACCGGTTTTCGTTTCTACAAAGTCGCTCATTTGAATAGAAATGGAAAAAAATGTTTTTTAAAAAGACAACTGCGTGAAACAAAACTAGTTTGAGTCACACGAGAATGTTTTGAATACACGAACGGTGATTTAAAAAAAATGTGTTTTAAGATTGTAGGAAACCGTTCGCGTATAAGAATAAAACACTTATAATTAAATGATTACAATACAAGGAATCAAACCTATCTAGGAAAACAAGTAAATTACAATACGAATTACACCGGAATAAATCAAAATTACAATAAAATTGAAATAAAAGAATGCAAGAAAGGTGTAGAAGAAGAATGGTGTCGTGGTCTTTGTGGCCGAGGATCGTGTTTTACACGGGGCCCTTAAAACAATTTTCGGGTCTCTCCCCGTTTTGTTTCCCAGGGTACAACGGCCTAAGAAATATGTACTGCCGGGAAGGGCTCTAGCACCCGAATAGTACCTTAAAGAAAATGATGAAGATGATCAAGAATGTTGGAATTATTTAGGGAGAAAGTTGAAGAAAACACAAGAGAGAATATGTTATTTTGTGTTTTTGTTTGTTTACAACCAAGGAGCTTCCTTGGTATTTATACTAATAGAAAGTTGAAACTATTCAACCATCATTAACCAAAACTTTAATTTTTTGGCCAAATTAAAGAAACCATTAACTAAACTTTTTTTTTACCAAATTAAAGGACATTTTAATGACTTTGACTAATTGACTAACAAACTTGAATAAAATAATTCAAAGTTTAAACATATTTTTTTTTTCACAAAAATTTTCCAACAGATATTATTATTTAACTAAATAAAGATAGTCCTAATTGGTATTATATACCCGTATATATTACTCAAACCAAATAAAAATGATACACATAATGTCAACTAGCTAGGTTGCTTACATTCAAATCCTATTTAAAGGCGACTTGATAAAATTGCCTATTATGTTGATTCATCTAAAATCTATGATACTGAAAATCGAAATAGTGAGACATGGGTGCCTCTGCTGAAGGTGTCTAACATGCATGGATATCATATCATACTCACATCAATATGTTGGAAGCATTTTCGGAGAAAAATGGTTATGTGATTGTGATTGTTCATGAAGACTGACGGATAATATGAATAGGAAGAATACACGGATAATACGTATCTAAATGATATGATGAGTACGAATGTGAATATGTGATATTTGACACGTGCCTCTTTTTTAAAGTGAAATCTCTGTAAACTAAAAGAAAAGAAAATTAAGGATATATAGGTCGAGTTTTTTAGAAATGGGGTTTAAATAGGAGACGTGCTAAGTTTTAATACCTTTGGTTTGGAATATTGCATATGATGTTTGAGGGTGCTAAGTGTGTTTACTTTGATACTTAGATAGAGTTTATGTCTGAAATTAGTTAATTTAATCAATTTAATCTCGATAAGTGAAGTTCGGACTCGTTTATTAAAAAAATAATTTTTAGACTTGATATAGAGCTCAATGCCTCAATCTCAATTAATTAATATCGGTCTGCTCAAGCTTAAAGCACGCCGATCTCAAAAAGTTAATACCTCCCCACAATTGTACAGTGTACATGGATTCGTTCCCAACTTATTCACAAAATCGGTGTAGTTATGTTAAAAAACGGTAACCTCACCAGGCTAATGTTGTGTGATGTACTTCAATCTACATTTTTGTTTTATAAAGGTGTACATAATAATAATAATAATAATAATAATTATTATTATTATTATTATTATTATTATTATTATTAGATGATTGGTGTAAATAGGGCTGCCGCTTTTACCCGAAACCCAAAACCCAACCCGAAAAAACCCGTACCGAACCTGAACTAACCCGACCCAAAAAACCCGAACCCGAGAAAAGCCTAACCCGAACCCGAACCGATGTAATTTGGGTTGGTTCTCGGATTTGATCTATAAGTTTCGGGTCAACCCGAATAAACTTTTACTTTTGAAATTAAATATATTTTTAGGTATAATAGGCTTATTCTTAGTCACTAAAGTTATTAGAATCTGAGTCTATCGACTATTGTCATTCCATCTATTATGAACCGATTGTTTATTGTTAATTCATGTTTTCCGTTTATTATTAATAGCAACCATAATCGAATAACAAAATCACGTCTGATTGAAGACGATTATGGTTCGAGCTAGGTATTTAGTTTTACTCTTCTTTTGAATTGTTTTATGACTTTATCAAGTTATGTTGGTTTGTTATTTGATTGTTTGCGTTACGAGCAAACAAGAACATGTTGTTTTAATTTTAGCATTGAAGTTTTTTAAAAAATTTTTTGTTTTTTGTTTCATTTTCTATGATACTCAAAACCCGATTAACCCAACCCGAAAAAACCCAAACCCAAATTACCCGAACCCAAAAAACCCGTGAGAGATTTGGGTTGGGTTTTGTGTTAAGATTTGAAACTTTAAAACCTGAAGAACCCGACCCAAAAAATCCGAAACCCGAAAAATAAAGCCGAAGAACATCCCTAGCTGTAAGTATGGTTGATTGGGAATGATGTGAGTGAATTAGGTTAAGTATGGATATGAATAGAATGAAGGAAAATAAAAACACGTTTATCAATAATCAGCGTTACTTCCAAAATTGAAATATGGTCCATGGAGTGGGCTGCGTGTTTTCTGGATGCACTTCAATCAATCGTACCCTTCATTTCAATTTCCATGTCATATTCTTATCCATCTCATTGTTTTTTCTTATATTAATGATTTCAATTAAATTTATATAGAGAGCTAGCTAGGTTGGTTTCATAAAGTGATTGGTTTTTAAATATAAAGTATACAAAATATTCATGTCGTAACACGTTTATATAGCGGGACTCAGGTTAGGGCAGGGACAGCAGCCCATGCCGGTGGTGCAGCTATGGTGGCTCGGGTAGTGCGTGTGGTGATGGGTATCCGAAGAAAGGAAAAGAGAGTGAGATGTTTGTGTGTAGTTTGTAGGGGAGAGAGAGAGAGCATGTGCGTTTACGGGTAATGGGGCGCCAGTGGTAACGGATTCCTGCGGGTTCAAGGACAACGGGTGAGTTCTCAATCGGTGAATAGATTTCAAATTTCCTAGTGGTTGCGTCCCGACCTCCTTAAATGTGAGAGTATATAGGTTGTTAAGTTTTAGACGTATACAATTACAAGTGGATACTTCTTTTATGCTTCATACCTAAATAACTTGGATGCGGCGTTATATGCTAGAACATTTTTTTGTAATTGGTTAAAATACATTTCACGCACCGTTGTAACTAGTTTGAACGCAACGCTATAATGAACAATGCATCAACATTAGAAAATACCTTTTTAAAATATATATCAACAATGTTCTCAGATTAAATATAAATTAACTTGTAGATTGTATGGTATCATAAAAATGAATGTAGTACATATAACTAAGGGCGTGCATGGGTCGGTTTGGGGCGGTCTTGAGTCAAACTCATAACCATAACCGATATGTCGGTTAATGGATAACCATAACCATAACCATAACCGACCCGTTATGGTTGTTTTGGTTAATCAGTTTTGTGGTTATAGTGAGTCGGTTATGGGTCGGTTAACCGTAACAAAACAATGTAATTGAGCCTAAAAGTTTGATATCAATTATTACAAAAAAACAACATGACATAGTCTAAGAAGGTATATAATCCATAATAATACTAAATATTCAAAAAAGAATGACATTATATAATCCAACAATGAAATTCAACTTAATTTGATAGCAAACATTGAACCAAAAACATTAAAATGATATAATCCAACAACATGTTAGGTGGAAGTTAATCCCAAATATATTAAAAATATTGTTGGTTAAATAAATGGGTCGGTTCGGTTATAGCGGTTTTGGAATTATCTTTAACCAAAACCGACCCGTATTTGCTAGTTTTTAAAAATTCATTAAACCGACTCACCGATTATGTCGGTTTTCAGTTTAAATGGGTTCGGTTATATCGGTTACGGTTCGGTTTAACAGTTATGACGTTTAAGTTGCTCACCCCTACATATAAGTTAGTTGAGTTTAAACGTTTGATGGAACTAGATTAAACTACAAAAAATTAATAATGAAGATTTATTTAAGCTTTTACTTTTGGATTGGTTTCTGTTAAGAAATCCAAAAAAGTTAAGAACTTTCAGAAACTTTTAACTAACTAAATATTATTCTAATTTTTTTATATATTAACACTATTTTATAGTAATTTTATCATAACTAGTAAATAGACCCGCGCTTCGCGGCTGGTTTTACGTTTCACTGCAAGTTACTCGTGTTAACCAAATGCCTTACAAATTCATAAAAAAAACAAAGTTCAATTACACTATTACTTGGTATAGATTTAGGATGAGTTTACCACAAAGAATAACAGAAAATTACTACCATGAGGATTTTTATAGATACGAAAATCATACAAAAGTTAACTATTTACAGCGTAATATTCTTCAAAACATACTCCATACAATGGGTCTATTCCGATTAAAGGCCTAATTGGTGTATAAGTATTTAAGACAACCTATTACATGTCATATCGCAAATCTACACGTTCATGCGAATGCTTGACTTACCTGGCCTGTTCTAACCCGATTAACGCATCATATGTTGGGTCGGTAGCCGAATAGATTCTTACCAACACAAAACCCAAAGAACTTGATCCGAGAAACCAGAGAAAAAGCTTGGATACCTTCAAACACTAAAAACTTGCTGTCGATGGACTTGTAATAGCTTTGACTGCCAAACAACATCCTTTGAAACAATCTAATTTGTGCAGAATGTTCTCTTGAGTCAAATATTTCACTCTAAATCAACTTTCATCATGTTTGATAAATCTGCCGTACACTCAACAATCGAGTCTAACACCCTCAACACCTGAACCAAATGTGCCTGTTGTAATTCATTTGGCTTGATAATTCTTTATGCCTCCATTTTAGTCAACTTGTTTGCAAAGTAGGTAAGTAATGAAAGTTTGTAAAATATGTGTGTTTTACCAAAATATATCACATGCCTAATGTTTTAGCATTATGGTTTCGTACTTGTAGGTGATGATATATATTAGACTATTTTAATGTTGTTACTTGCTGTAACTTTGTGTATCATTACAAAATGAGTAGTAACATATGGTGAAAGAGGGATTGTTTGGAGTCGGTGCAGTACTGCGGTGGTCAGTGGTGGACATAAGGCTTGGACAGGGGTAACCCGGGTTACCTCTCAACTTCCATTCCATAGTGTAAAATTTTTTTTATTTTCGTCGTTTTATATATCGGGTAACCCCTAAACTAAAACTAGGTTACCCCTCAAAAATTTCAAGAAGCCCACACATTATTTAAAAGCCTATACATTACTAAAAAGCCCATGCAACTGAAATAAAATAAACCCACAAAACATAATATTTTACACATCCAGACAACAGCCGCTATCCCTCGGCTCCCACCACATCCAATAGCCACCACTCCAGTAGGTCGCCGGACCACCACTGTCGTCCGCCGGCCGTTTCTTCAGCCAAATTCGTCATCTACCTCCTATTCACTATTGTTTTACTCAAATATTCAAAGATTCAAAGGTATTGTTAATTGTTATTGTTTGTTTTTTTTGATTTTAGGGTTTATATTTAAAAGGGATGAAATTGGACTTTAGGTTAGGGTTTGGTACTTTGGTTGTTAATTTTAGTTGTTATTTTGTCTTTGTTTTTAATTAAAATTGTAACTCTTGATTTCTTATATAATTAGGCCATTAGGGTATTTGGAACTTAGAAGATGAAGCCACTTCAAAACAAGTTCTTGTTGGCAAATTTTTTAAAAGAAAATTTCAAGAGTTTGATGACATTGATGGAAGTCCAAATATTGGTAATAATGTGCAAGAACAAGATGATGATGATAATATTGTCCAAATATTCCTTCGACTTCAAGCCCTTCAATTCCACATACAATCGATTTGAATGATCTTCATTCGGACCCTTTGATAGACCACCTATTACTAGTTATCACCCTAATCAAAGAGATGACATAAGACGGCATTATCTTGTTGAAAAGGCTTTTCAACCACGAAATCATAACTTTCCATGCAAAGACTATTATGGTAAGCCGAGACGTTTTAATGTAGAGTGGTTTGATAAATATCTGTGGTTAGAGTATAGTATTAAAGTAGATAAGGAATATTGCTTATGTTGCTACTTGTTTAAAGAAACCGATGGTAATCAAGGTGGAAAAGATACTTTTTCAACTGAAGGCTTTTGTAATTGGAGTAAACCAGGTGCTTTAAAAAAATATGATGGGATGGTTGACAGCTATCATAATAAGGCGAATGGGTGACGATTATTTAAACAATGCTCTAGTTTGTGTGGTTGAAAGAGAAACATTTGATAAAGTAATGGAAGACGATGTAATGGCTTGATTTCAAGCTATCAAATGCGAAGATGAGAGATCATCTATTAGGTAGGTGTGTTAAATTTATTTATTAGCGTCTTTTTTTTTTGAATTTATGATCAAAATAAAAAATTTTAGGTTACCCTTGAATTTAGTTCTAGATCCGTCACTGACGGTGGTAACATGTTCAAATAGGGTTTAGTTTAATATGGCAAATAATGCAGACTCAATACAATCGTCATCATAAATCATGCATATCATCAAACAGGAATACAACAAAAAGCACCAACAATTCAATTCTTGTCTTAATAATTATTTTTTAGCAAACTTGCGCTGCATCAGAAAGTACTTATTTTTAGCTTAAAATCATCATAATCAAAAGACTATAACCACAAAACTAAAACTAAAACTAAATATCAATTAAATGGGACATCATACTTTTGCAACTAAAGACTAAAAGGGGATTACAGATTTGTAGGCGTAAACATATAAAAAGCGTCAACAATATTTAGTAGGTGGAATCCTAATGATGGACATATGCAAAATCAAAGCACAACAGTGGTGTAAACTAAGAAAACAGAAACAAAATTGACGATATATCAGTTAACAGTGGGAGGGAAGTAAAAAACATAAGCAAGCACACATAGTAGTAATTATTTAAAACAAACCTAAATAAATGAACACCCAAAACACTCTTACCAAATACAAAACTCGCCCAATCGAATGCAAAAGGCAACACAAATAAATAAATAATATCATTTTACCTACCTTAGCAATCGTGCTTATTTCATTTGCTGTTTGCCTTAATCGTAACCTGCAATTAAAAACAAAAGTAACTATATATAAGAAGATTAAACAAAAACCCTAACACCAGCATCGGCATCGATCAGAAACAAAATCAGATGATCAATTTCAAGAGGCGATAGGGTAGAAGCGGTGGGTTACCCAAACAGAGACACTGGAGAGTCTAGAATAATGTGGAAGTATGGAGTTATGTGTGTGTGTGTCTGAGAGAGAGAAGGGGGGGGGGGGGGGGGCTGTGTGTGCTCAATGGAATTAATGTACAAATTATGAAACAACATGTACCACAGCAATGCAATGTACAAATCATGAAGCAGCATGTACCAACAGCAATGCAACAGAAAGTTGCAAATTGTATATATATAATTTATATCTAAATTTTCTATTGCATATATAAATTATAAGTTTACACATATGTAAAATTTATGTAATGACAAATTTATATATGTGTAAAAAAATGTCTTTGAAACCAATTAGACAATGTTACGTCATCATTTCATTTTTTTTTTTTTAAGTTTATCCACTCCATCACATTTCAACCCATGCAACACATGTTTTTAGTGTGAAGTGTGAACCGATTCACTATACACTTGGCTAAAGGACATAATCTTGATTTCACATATAAATGAGGGTTAAGTATGAACAACTAAGAAGTACAAGAGGTGAATTAAATAAAGAGCTTGAAGATAAAGAATATAAATATTAGAGAATAAATTAAATAGTTAATTTATTGTTAGAAGATATGTTAGAGTTAGAGATAAATTTATTTTAATTAATTTATTTGTTTTCCGTGTTTGAGTATAGTGAGAAGTTTTTTTGAGCAATTTAGAGTTTTGTATTTTGTGTGGTTTTGTTTTTAGTAGAGTTGGTAGATCGTGTATATTCGTATGTGATAAGACATGAACACGATAAGGCACGACACGAAAATTTATCGTGTAACTGTTTCCCAAATACGAACTTGTTAATACCAGATATATACAATAAGACACGGTAAAAGTTGCTTGGGAACACATATTTAAGAACATGTTTAGTGAAACAAAAGGGGGTGCTACGCTGCAGCTGTCGATGGACAGACGATGGGGTGGTATGGGTGTAAAAGAATTAGGGTTAAGTAGTTATGGTATACTAAATATTATATTATTACATTTTAGTTATAAAAAAATCTAATCAGAACTAACATGTATTTAACAAGTAAACGAGTATTTTACCTGTTTAGACACGAAAATTAACAGGTCGATTCATGTTATTTAGTATACGAAATTTGTTAAGGCCACATACGATACTTGTTTAGGTTGTATAGATTTGTGTCGTGTATTTGTGTACGTGTCTAAAGTGTCAACCCTATATAATATTGAAAGAGTCGTGAGTAGTTCTTACAAATTGTTGATTTTTGTTTTGCTCGATCCAATTAAGTCCAACTATGACACCTATATGGCATCGCCTTTTTTTGCATTTTACACTGCCATAAAAGACGGTCTTATATCCATTTTATACCAGATATAATTAAAGTGCAATATTATTCTAGATTTATTCTTCTTATGTATAATACTAGCAATGTTAACCCGCGCATTGCCGCGGTATTATTTTATGTTTGGTTACAAATAACATTTTTATTTGGTGATACTTAGGCATTGATTTCAAATAAAGTGGCATGATTTAAGTATTAAAGTGCTATCTAAGATAAAATACACCATAAACATAAACTTACCTAGGGTTGTAAACGAATCGAACCGAACTAAACGAAGCGTTGTTTATGTTCGCTTGTTTAGTATTTTACACTTGTTCACGAATGGTTCATAAACGCTAACCGAAAAGAAAATCTCTATTTGTGTTTGTTTGTTAAGAATTGAACTTGTTCATGAACACAAACAAACATATATTTTTTTTCTCTTTTTATACAAATCCCTTTAACTTTGGATTTCAAAAGGGTATTTGAATAACAACTCACTCCACATTAATGTATTTGCCATGCAAATTAAGGGTTAATATTGAATTAAAAGAATAACAACAAATTACAGTTTGCAGAATTTAAGTATATTCCAACACGTTGACGACATAAACGATCATCATATAACCAAAAACAAAAGAAGTCTCAAATAAAATTTTTGTTCAACAAATAGTCTGTCAAAGTGGCCTTAATTTCACAAATATTCACTCCGGCAAAGGCTATTAAAAGAAGTCTCCATCATGACATCACCTTTTTCGGCGGCGGGGAATCGTTACGGCCCGGTGTCTTGTAGCGTTTCAGTGCTTACCCAACGGGCGTTCCCGCTGTCCGACTGTCCCATACCCAGCCACGTGACATCGATATTTGTTGCCCATCCAAGTGCCACCGCATGTGTCAGGTTTCCCCTCACTGGACGTTAGGATGTTTGGCGATTGTTTTAGCAACGGAGGCGGTGTCAAATATGATTACATAACCATCTGGTTACTTGTGATCACCATCGTTTAACATTGTTATGGTGTATTTATAGATTTGGGATGGCGGCGGTTGTTCATGACGGTTAAAGGGTGGTTACTGGAGAAAGCCGAAACGACACAACCGCTGATCAAAACGGTTTTTTAAATGGCCGGTGATATATGACTCTTCATGGAAAGGCATATTGACCCTTCTATTAATCTAATATGTACGTTTGGAAAATAAAAATAAAAAAATACAATGCATGTGGTAAGTTAATTCTTTCAACGAATTCTAATTGTAGAAATAGAATATGTAACCCAAATTTTTTATTTAGATTAATCCGAGAACCACAGCCACTACTACTCTTGCCCGGGCCGAAGTTGCAAACAGTGTTGACCGAGAGATGCCAACACACCCAGATCACTTACTTGCACACTCACTCGCATGCTCCATCATCTCCACACACACACACCACACGCACACCTGAGGCATCAGTACATGGTTAATTTAATTAAATAAATAGATATGGTATTGAAAAATAAGTCGGAAGTTTAAATAAAACTTTAATACTTAATACTAATTTTGGTTATAATGGTTGTACAAGTACGTTTTAATTACAAATGTTTCTGCATTTGAATTATCCAATTTTATACTCTATTCTTTAGTAAAAGTTTTGAAAGAAAGGGGTGGCGGCGCAGCTTGTTGCCCGCCTACCTGCTATATTGATGTAATATCTATGTTTCTACATATTGGAATAAAAAAACAAATAACAAGAAAATATATTCTAAGAATTTGTTGAGTCAAAAAAAAAATAATAATAACAAAAATTGTTTTACCTTGAAAACTAACTAATTTTCATTTTTAAGCTTTTAAACGTACGTACTAATGCAATTTTTCACTTGAACTTTTTATCATATTTGTGTTAGTTTATATAAGTGCTACATGCATGTATGATGAAACATAGTTATCTTAATTATATGTCAAATAAATTGTTATATATCTCTCATTAGTATCGTTAAATAAAGCTAAAAACTAATGTTTAATGTTTTATGTTTCATTAGTTTATGATTGCATTAAATAAGTTTTACAATTAAGTGATAGTTTTACGTAATTACTAATTTCAGTAATTTGTACATGGTGTTGTTTGTTATATAATTACTAATAACTTGGATGCTTATAATCCTAAAGCAGCTCCAATAATTATTTGTATAATGCATCATCAAAATCACATAATTATTTCTGATAGCATACGCAAGCCCTTAAAAATGCAATCAATAGGTTAAATAATTGGGCAACTAAGACATTGAAAATCCCATAATTTTGTTTACATATGCAATACAAATATGCACGTTTAATAGTTTATAACGATGGTTCACAACTTCACATCACAAATACAATTAAAATGCCACTTGGGCTACCTTAAATATTTAAATTTACAGTAATGAATGGGATCGAAAATTGAAGAGGAAAAAGACAATTTCTTAGAAGCCAATTGTCACGTAATCTATCTACCTATCTATCTACCTATATTAATAAAAGAAAATAATCTGGACATATAGCATTGTGAGGTTAATTCTCACTATCAAATTCCCGCCCAAATCACTCTCTTCTATTGATAGAAAAGAAAAAAAAAATATCTTGCTTCTAAATATAGTATTGATTATAAATTCAGCATATCGTATTAATTGGTCAATCTAAATTGATTGAATTATTAATGCTGTAAATTATATTGTAAACATCTACCTATATTATTAAAGCAACACCTTCTTTTCACATGTCATTCAACTAGACCCTCCACATAGGTGCCAAGTGTATAACTTTCCAATTTTACAATTTTAATTTAATGAATGATAAAATGAAAATATATTGTTGGTTGGAATTGAACTCACTATTTTATTTTTAAAATGTTTGTAGCTTACCAACTCAACTAGGATAGGTTGATGTTAACCTTCTCTTTTTCTTAATTGTTATAGATTCAGGACCTTCCATTTTGATATCTTTTAAAATACAAATACAAAATATTCTTACTAATTATGTATTTAACAAAAATTATATCTTATAAATACATAAGGTATGTTATTATTTATATTATTAAATTTTATTTTTTTTGTTTACTTTTTTACCACCCGTGTATCACACAGACTATATCCTAGTACCTAGTATAAAAAAATATTAACATATATAATAATTGCGTGTCATAATTATATTTTTTTAAAAATTAAAATATATATAAAATAGTTTATCTTTAAAAAGTTCACTAACATTTAATTTTTGAGACATCGAAGAAAACTATAATAATTTTGTTTACTTTTTAATATTCAATGTTTAATAAGTCTTAAAAATCGTAGGCAAATTTTTCATTTTTTATATTTAGTATAAGAATATGATGACAGTTGAACAACGGTGTGTTTACAAAGACATTATGAAAGCTGTTCAAAATGGAAAATCTGATGTTTTTTTTGGGTTATGGTTTAGGGTATTGAATGAAAAACATTTTTGTAAAAGACTTTAACTACATCTTTCAGATCTAAATGCCTCATTGTTTTAAATGTTGTTTCTCATGGCATTGCTTCATTATTGTAAACCGATGGTAGAACAACCCATTCTCGATTTAAAATTTAAATACATTTGATGATATAAAACGACTATATTTGTAATACATTTTTTACATAATATAAAGAGACTTAACTATCTTTTATTTTATTTATATTAAATTATTCATTGTAATTTATACATTAACTTAAACCGTGTAATATACGGGTTTCTACGGCTAGTTTATGTATATGAAAGAAAAAAATGTATTTCCTTATTTCAGAGCTTCGTTTATAACGGTTTAATGGGTTTTTTATATGGTTTTAGGTTACACGCAAATTTTTGCAAGTTGTGAAGAATATTCATTAAAAAATATAAAAGGGTAATAACTAACGAACAAGACATCATTCACTCGTTAGGAAGCTATCTAGAGATACTTTTAGAATATTCTAAGATTTAACAGAATGATTATTTTTTAATTTATTGTTTAGAACAAAAGTATATTAATAATAAACACAGCAAGGTGCTGCAAAAAGTTTACAAGGTATTTGGGGATGTCATTCTCGACACCTTGCTTACCGTATGCGTAATTGTTTATCTTAATGAAAGTTTGTTTCGTTGTTAAGAAAAAAAGAAAAATAAAAAACAAAAACATATGAACTTGAAAAGAATAACAAGATGTCTACGTGTAATTACACCTGAAAACACCTCAGAGAATTTTTTACCCAAGTCTCCCAATTGATTGATTTCCATCATGTCCTGGTTTTTGTATGATTGAAGGACCACATCTTCCCATGGTGAAAGAGAAACCACTAAAGTTTAGGAGGATGAAGAACTCAATATGAGTTAGGATAAAATAAAAATTCATTTAATTTGAGAAAACTCTAAAAATCATTTTCAACAACATGTTTTTAATTAAAGTTTGAATCATGTGGTTCATAATTACAGTTAATAAAAAAATTTGAAAGTAAATTTAGCCTTTTCTCTCTCCTAAAAATATATGTAAAAATTAGTAAAAAAATGTAAAAAAATAGCAAAACAAATTTTTTTTATTTTCAATGTTTTGTATTAAATATGACAACATATGTAAAAAAACAAAAGAAACAATATTATTGCCAACTCAAATGATTTTCATTCTATATATTGCCAACTCATTATAATTCATCCCACAAAACCCTAAGCTTTGCGTAATAAGTTGGACCCAAACCTCATCTTGTTGTATGGCCGTGAGGGTTTGCTTCAATTCGTAGGCTCTTTGTGTACTTTGCTTTAATCTTTCCGTTAAATCCGTCCACATCTTTTGAAGCATATTTGAAACTATTCTTGGTCTCTTTTTCCTTTGAAGTATTTAGCCAACCTTAAATCATGGCCTCACATCTCATCCATGTCATGTAGCATGTTGATTTTGATTCCATCTTCTTAATGATTCCATCAACAACCTGGGGTTCCCATCCTCTGACTTTTATGTGTCGTCTCGACTATCATTGGAGATGAAGAGGATAGCGACTAGGTTTTTAAGCGATGCGTTTGCAAGAACGCATGGTTTTTAATATGAAACTCTCATATTTGATGTTTTAGCTATACTCTGTTTAGCATAAGTTAATATTTGCTACATTAGATTTTTGTCGGTCTAGGGTGAAAATGAAGGATCCCGATACATTAGAGTTTTCGAAATACGTTAACATAACCAAAATTTGATACGTAAGGCTCACACATACATGATTACGCATGAACCATGCAACCTATGCCATATTACGTTAGAACTATTTAAGTGAAAATCTAATGCCGACCTAAATTGACCATGCCCGGCATGTAAGAATAAGGCCTGCACGAGTAGTGCGCACTTCTAAAACTCTAAAAACACCTATAAATTCGATTGAATGGCTGAAAACCCAAGGATGACGACCAAAAGGCTAATGTGGCGGCTATGGACTTTGGGGCTTTAGTCAATCAGCATAAATTAAGGCTAACACAATTGGGAATCAAAGATTTAACCATTCGACTATGCGAATGCGTCTCCAACGGATCCAGATCTTTACATTGCCAAGTAACTCGAACCTTTTTTTATCATGTTTTCGATTTGTATTTTGGTTTTGAATCTTTCCAATTGCAGGCTAACCGCTTTATATTCGGTTAGGCAATGATAAATCATTGTTAATTGATAAGTTATTGGAGGTTTTGCTATGATAGTGTGATTAACTAATTTCTTATCCTAATCTTGTGATGTATATGGTTGCATATTGTGTATTGATCTAATGGTTTGTTTGTGGGGATTGGATTTATCTTTCAATGAAGTTATGCATGCTAGATAAGATTCATTCTATTTCTAGGTTATATATCAATCGTTAACTCGGGGCTTGCAACCTTAATTGGTAATAGATAAACATTGTGTGAACTACCTATTGGGAGGGTCTAAATAAATAGATCTAGAAACCAGTTAGAGTTTTCTTTAAACAGATCTGTATAGGTTATAATACGTAACTCGTAAACATGTAAGAAACCAGTTAAGAAATCGTAAGTCACAAGGGATTGGTAATTAAAGTTGCTTCTTGAAATCAGTTTGTTTGTGTATGTTTATAGCATGACTTTATGAGTTCGTGTGATTAAATTTAGCAGACTCTTATATATTAGCATGTCACACACGTTTTATGAGGATACCTTTGGAACAATTTCTACATGTGAATTCTTCTAAAATATCTCATGATATTAAGAGTATTCGAATGTCTAACGGGTTATCTCCTAATCACTTGTTAACAATCTTTTCAAATTTTGTCTTTTAAGCTTTTAATCACTTCTTTTATAAACAAAACATTTTTATATCCATGAAATATTGATACAGAGTCTAGTATTAAGAGTAACTGTGTTCATGGATTGATATAGAGTATCTTACCACTACCATACTATCAATATCTATACTATATATAATAAATGAGCCAAGAGCACATTAAAATTTCAGATTGCGTGCCTGTGATCTAGGAGCGGGAACAATTTGCACCCATTCAGCAAAATTTGAATCACTTGAGTACCTAGAGCACCTTAAAATTTCAGATTGCGTGCCTGTGGTTTGGAAGCGGGAACAACTTGCACCCTCTTCAGCAAAATTTGACTCACTTGAGTCCCTGTGATTTTCAGGTGCTATCAGGTTGAGTCCCTTCATCTATTTTTCGTTTAAAAATATAGTTGTTATTGATTTAGTTCTTGTTTTCATTTTGATGGGTAATTTTTAGCCCTAGATCTTAAATAGTTCATTGAACTTGATTAATTCATCGACTTGCTTATTTTGAGAAGTACATAATTTCAGTTTGATCGTATAATGTTTTAATATTCTTTCTAATGCATTGTATGTGTACTGCCTTCCCCTATTTGACATTCTTTTTAAACTGTAGTACAAATTATTGTAAATTGTAAGTTAGTACATGATGGTTTGATGATGCACCAACCGGCTCCACTGCAGTGACGTTTAAGTAATATGATACTTGCAAAAGAGTTTGAACAAAAAAACGAGCAAAATATTTATTTAACATAATACATATAGTTGATTCTAGAACTGCTTGTAAACTGGTTGGTTCCACCTGTGAAAGATCATAAATTTAGTTGAGCTTACTTAGAATTATACGTGTCATATTTGTGGCAGACAACCAGTGTATGGACTATACAGTCCCTTTAGCTAAATACATATATATTTTTTTATGAACGGCTAGTTTTGATAATAAAAACACTTAATAACTCTTTTTTCATAACCCCTAAATGACATCCATTAACTTCACACAATACTTTTTTTTTTAATCGAACCCTCATTTTTCAAAACAGAGTGGCGTACCAATAGCGCAAAGCCAAATCCATTCGGTAACTAACACTTAGGGTATGTTTGGTTTGAGGTAATGGAATGAGAGGGGAATGGAATGGAAGAAGGAATGGAATAGACAAGGGAATGAAATGGATCATTACCATTCCATTTTCTTGTTTGGTTAACCTATGGGAATGAAATCAATTATTCATTTTTATTGTTTGGTATCCAAAAAAAATTGTAGAAATGAAATAGAAACAATAAAAGCACTCATATCTCAAAATACTTTTTAACCGAAAAAAAAATAAAAAAAAACTTACAATGGCGACGGTGGTAACTCCGGTGACGAAAATGGTGGTGGCGGTGGTGATGGTGGTGGTGGTGGTGGTGTCGATGGTGGTGGTGGTGGTGGTTGTTAGGTGGTGGTGGTGTTGAGAAAGTAGGGTGAAGGATGAATGGAATGAAAAAAAAGGGGGGGGGGGTGAGAATGAATGGTTTTGATGGAATGCGATTACATGTGTAATGGATGATTCCATTCCATTGAGCAACCAAACACCACATTTTTCATTCCAACGTAATGAATCATTCAATTCCTACTGTTATTCCTGCATACAAAACGCTACCTTAAACCATCACCAATGCAAGATTAAAATCTTTGCATTTGTGTTTGTCACATCATCTACCAATTCACTATATTTTATTTCTTTCTTTCTTCATTTAATACGACACTACTCACAAACACCATTCTCTCTCTACAAATGCATGCACTTCACAAAAGATTTTTCTTTCTCTTTCTATCTTCTCTCACCTCCACATCATCTCTACCTCATCTTTTTTTCTTGAAAACCCCTCACAAATATTTGCCACATCATCCCATTGGAGATGGTCTTACATTCAATACTAGTAGTAATAATATTTATATCTCTCACCTATATTTATATTTAAAATATAATAAGAATACTAATAAGCTAATAAATGTAAAAAGACAAAAGAATTTAAAAATTAATTACATGAAAAGTTATATATATTTTTGATTTGATTGATTTAATGTTTGAAATTGGATGTTACATAGAAAATTATAAGAAAAATTCTTAAAATATGTATTTTTAAAAACAAGTTTCAAGTTTTAAGTATCATTTGTAAAGAATTTCAAAAAAATGTATTTTAAACTAGTCGTGACGACTAGATTCTTGGCGTCAACGAGTAGTTTATAAAACTAGTCGCGACGACTATTTTAGGCTAAGAAAAATTCAGGGACAAGTATTTTGACGCCCTAATTCCACTCATGGTTGCTGGCATTAGGTTGCACAGAACACCAGCCTTTTGGTTCTGTCCCTCTTCAAGTCTAGGTTGTTCTTCATAGACATGAATTTTTTTAACATACAGAGAATCAACATCAGAATGCTTCTGAACTTCCTCAGTGACCCCGACGCGTATATCAAGGCTACTTAGTGTTACTTCTTGTTCAAACTCCTTTGATTGGTTTCGTTTATCAAAATTTTCGACCTTCAATTTAACACCCAAAGACTGATCTTCAATTTTCGATTGAACATCTGAAACATGCTTAGACAGATCTTCGGTCTTTGATTGAAGATCTAAAACTTGCTCTAATCGATCTTCGTCAACGCTACGGCTGCTGTATAGGATTTCTTCGTTGACTAGATCTTGATTGTTGTCCCTAATTCTTTGCTCTTCATCTTCCCACTTAATTAACCTTGACCCATTCGATCTAGCCTATTGACCAACCCATATTGGAGCTGGGTATGTATCAAAAGCATAATAAAAAAAACGATCTGTGCAGACATATCACGACAACGCAGGCGGCCTAGGGCTCTTGCGGCCGCGCGGAGCCCCGGCTCCATGGGGGAAAACTTTGTTGTTTTGGCAATTTTGACCCTTGTACTTTCTAAAAAGGCTAATTATTGATTATTTTAAAGCTTAAACAAAGAATGAACAAATTTTAAGTACATAAAGGGTACAAAATGAAAATACAAATCTTAAATACTTATAATTGTTTGATTTTATTAATAGTAAGGATTCAAAATAAGTTCCCGAATAAGGTTAAATACAAACGAATACAAATACTGAAAATCCGAGATGTTACAAAAGATACCGACATCTAAATACCTGTTGCCTTACTAAAATCTGGTATAATTGGTTTGACCGGTCGGTACGAACTGGTTTTTAAAACATTGACTTTTTACTAAATATTTAAAAATATATAATGTAAATTTAAAACTATTTAAGGAGGGAAACCAAAATCTTCATTTTTAACATAAATAAATATATTTATTTTGATATAAAATAGCTAAGATGATAATGATTTTCCCTTTCCATCTATATAATCCAATCTTTCTATTTCTATCCCCTCAACCACCACCACCCCCCTCACCCTATATGTTCATCAATATCATCCTACCGCTCTGCTAAAATCAAAACCCCACCCTTTTAATCCTTTCTCTCTCTATATGTATATATATCTATATAGAGTGAGAAAGATACAAAAACATTGAATACCACCACCATCCATGGATCTTGGAAACTCTTGTAATATTTCAAGAAACACACCCATTTCTCACTTCAACTTCTACAATCACTCATCTTTGATGTCTTGTAACCTGATGTCTGCGTCATCATCTTCTTCATCTAACCCTTCTTGTTGTACCCATTTTTCTGCTGAAGAATACAACTGAACTGATAGTTTTTTTTTTGCCATCTTTTCTTTGTATTTCATCAGCTGTTTCTTGTGAAATTTAATCTTTTTGTCACTTTATTGAAGAAAGTATGGTGCTTGCATCATTGTCTGGGGCTTCTTGTCATCAACAGATGACATGTACTCTGTTTCATTGGCCTGTTTTGAGGTACTTTTGTTGAGTTTCTTTTAATTGGGTGTTGTTATTTCAAGATTTTGGTAAATGGGTTTCATTCTTTTTGGTTTAATTTGCAAAATTTAGATGTGGGTTTTTGTTATTTCAAGGTTTTAGCAAATGGGGTTTGATCTTTTTGGTTTAATTTGCAAAATTTATATGTGGGTTTTTGTTATTTCAAGATTTTGGCAAATGGTTTTTGTTAAATTTGGTTAAATTTGCAAACTTTAGATGTGGGTTTTTGTTATTTCAAGGTTTTAGCAAATGGGTTCCAATCTTTTTGGTTTAATTTGCAAAATTCATGTGGGTTTTGGTTATTTTAGTTAATTTTGGATAAATTGTGATGATCAGGTGTGGATTTAGCCGGAATTTGACAGATGTCACTACTTCTGCCGCCGTGATCAAGCATAAGAAGAGGCGGCTGAGCTTATTATCGCCCATGGCGGCAGCTGCTCCAGTCAAAACTGGTGGTTTTTCATCTCCCAAATTCTACCAAGAGGTCTTAAATCATGCATTTTTTTTGGGTCTTATTTTAATACCATTTTTATGAATTTCAGCTATCTTTAATTTTCTTGTTTCTTTCTGTGAATTCTTTAAATGAAATTGGGATTTTATTATTGGAATTCAATATTTTTTATACTCTTTTTATGAATTTCTGCAATCTTTAACTGTTTTGTTTTTTTCTGTAATTTGTTTAAATGAAATTGGGAGTTTATTATTGGAATTCAACATTTTTAATACCCTTTTATGAATAATCTTTAACTTTCTTGTTTTTTTCTGTAAATTATTTTAATGAACCTGGAATTAACATTTTGATCATGAAATTTACAGGTTCTAACAGCTGCAAGAGCAAACTTTACGCAAGAAATATCATTCCAGTCTAAAGACAAAGACATATCCCTTGCTAAGGTAGCTTTTTCCATAAAGAACATTACTTTATCTCAAATTATTGGCTTGTACAAAAAGACAGTATCATGAATAATATTATCTTTTTGGTGGCCCCATAAGTTTGTTTTTATGTTGTTAGCATATGAAAACATCATCATTCAATTAGGATCAAATTTCTTGACCATTTGCACAATTGTGTAGCTACATGTGAGTCTTTTCAGCCTGATTATGATGAGGTTTATGTATATCTTGAATCTGGATCTTGGTGTGGCTTTTTTAACTTAAAGATCACCTAAATTACTCAACTTTTTGATGATTGTTATCTTTTCTGGCAAATGAATGCTCTTTATAACTAATTATACCTAAATTGGCCAACTTTTTAGTGATCAGTGATGTAATTGTTTTTTATGTATTGTGGTGTTAGTTCTTTGTCGTTTCTTTCGGGTTCACCATTTTCTTGAAATCTTTGCCTAATTAGAATTCATCTCTTCAACAAATCAAAGGCATTATCTTTCTTGTTACACTAAATAAGCATGATAATGATCTGCAGTCTATTCTTTCTTGCTCTTTATGGAGTCTTTTTGACTTTCAAGTTTCATACTTAGTATTTTTGTTGCAAACAATTCATTGTTTTTGCCACAAAAAGTCAAGTATGATGCTTTAAGAAGTCAACTGTTTAGTTTAATGTTTGATAATGGATAATGGATGTATGTTTTAGTTGTTGCTCATCTATCTTTGAGAATGGTCGGTTCGGGCTATGTTTGGTTATTTTGTTTAAATCAAAATTACCTGTTAATATACAAAACATGCCAAATGGGTCAAAAGTGGCCCAAAGTGGAATTTTAAGGCATACAATTTCTAACTTGTTTTATTCGACAAATAAGATTATAATTGTTATAATATAGTTCTTATAATCATATTCAACACAAGTTGATTTAGCTTCTCGAGTACAATTTAGACAAAAAAATCTGTCGTGAGTCAATTCTCCGTTGTCAAAAAATCAAATATAAGTTACTGGTTCTCTATATTCTGCAGACTTTGTTGCATATTTCTGCTGAAGACGAGGCGTTTATTGCTTATAACCGTGAGATGGATGCTTATTCATTCCAAAGTGAGCGCGAGGGTACCAAATTGCCATCCGATGGCCAAGATTTAAGTCAAAGAGAGTCAATGCTTTTGGCGGGAAAGAAAATTGAAGACTGGTTGTCAGAACTTGATGCCATTGCAAAAGAAGTTGAGGTTGAACTGATATCAAGAGACATTGGTTGCCATTTGACCGAAGTTTTAGAGGCGGTCAACAAAGTCTTGTTTGACTCAATGGGCTTCAAAAGGTCAAACATTGTGGATTCCAAATGTTCCTATTTGCATTCTGTTTTAAGTACTAAATGTGGCAGTGGTAAACCATCTTTCCTATTCGCAAGTTTTTAACTTTTTCTTAACTTAAGACATATACGTGACACTTATATAATGTTTTTGACAGCAATTTTGCTTAGCATTATTTACATTGAGGTTTGTAGAAGACTTAGTTTGACTATTGTTGGATCGCGGGTCGGGGAAGAATTTTTGATCTGGCCGGAGACAGGAAATCCTGAGGTTAGATAATTTGACAGACTTTAAAAGTTTGGATAAATTTGATAGTTAATAGTCAGTTTTAAAATTGTTAAAATTTTAACAGGAGCTTTTTAAGGTAAATTCGGGTCAAAGCTTATTCGGGATAGTCAACGGGCGGTGTGTTGAAAACCCGAAGTCAAAGGCATCAGATTTAAACAGCAGTTCACTTCTGGGACTTGATATTGCTACAAACCGGGATATTATTGGGATTTATCTTGCTAATCTGATTGTAAGAAATTCAACATAATTACTTTTAATTAGTAGAAAAAAGCTTTGACCCTTTGACTTTTTTTTTACCTTCTCGATATTCTTTTCCCTTATCACTAGAGGCTTCACTGGAAACGTGCTTCAAGATTGAATCGTGGATTAATGTTGACTTCTCCACTTAGACCCGTTGATGATGATAATAATACTGATGCTTCAAGCATACCGTTGTTGCGTCCTCAAGATCTAAGGTAAACATGTTAAATTACTAATATGCCCCTGGTATCCCGCTACCACTTCACTAATTCTTTAGGCACCTCTTTCTTTTTCATACAGGTTTCAGGATTGACATGAGAATTGACAGGAGATTTTGTTAAACTGTGACCAATGCCCAATAGTCCCACTTTCTGATATTAAAAAAGAAACATAAAGATCAAAACTTTTAATATAAAATCCATACTAAAATTGCAAAGTGTCCATTCATGAACTCATTTTGAGCTTAAATGTGCAAAAGCAGTCCATTAATGGAATCTTTATAAGTAAATTTGAAATCTTTATATGATCAAGTATATTTCTGAACCCTTATCAGTTGGTTTCTTGTGTTTGGCATGTTGCGTCTGTTGTTATGCACTAGGCTGGCTATAATGGCGTCCGAGAAGCTGCTGATATTACAGCCTCATAATTGGGCATTAAGAAGAGATCATGGCATGATGTTGTATTTCAACAGGTATGAGACCCCCATCCCACCAAATCCAACGCGCGCGTATGCTTTTGGTTTTTGATCTTTTGTTGTAAATGGCAGGGAATATGGAGAGGCGGTCCAAGAACTAAGTATTTGCATGGCTTTTGCACCTGAAGAAGAGGCGGAAATCTTGGAACCTTTTGTGGAAAAGTTGCATTTGTTGAGGCTTGAATCGTCTTGGAAATCATTGGGACATAAAGGGCGAATGGCGGTTCCTTAAAATCAAAAACACATATGGTTGTATTGTTCGATTTGAGTTATTAGTATTCGAGATTAACGAAGTTATCTTGTTGCCGGTGGGTTGTTTTTGACACTGCAATCTGTAGGTTTGCTACTTGGCTTTAGCCATAGTTATTGGATCATCTGATTTTTAATATTCAACATTTGAGAGAGTAAAAGTCTTGTATTGCAGTCTGATTCATTAGTGTTGTTTCTTACATTTGTTTTTAATTGTTTCTTCAGCCATGGTTGTTGGATCAGTAAAAGATGTAGATAATGCAATATGTTTGGTACAATTGTTATTATTGCTACTACTATCAATCATATTAGTTATTTTAAATACAAAAAAAGTAGGAAAAAAAAAATAATAAAACACTCAAAACGAGTATATTTTCATGTTTTAGTTTGGTTTGATTCATGCTTTTCACAAATCGATCTAACTTTGCTCATTTAATTTACTCCCGCAAGCATTGTCCAGCGATACAGACCATGGAAATCACCATCGGCCTCTCGTGATCCTATTTTATTCTTCACAAAACGTATGAACATAAATGAGAGTTGGAAAATGTCATACACACAAAGTTAAAGAATAATAATAGTTCAAAAATTAACTAGATCTATAAAAGTAGAAGTTTTTTCCGTTTTGCATTTTATTTCACAAAAAATCAGTGGTGGTATACTTGTATATATACTTTTTTTTTCAAAGAGTATACTTTCTTAATAAAGTTGTATAAATGAGTATAAAAATTTTAAAAGCCAACAAAATTGCACGAATGAATGTCTTTGAAAGTAATTTAGAAAGGTTGTTCGTTGTGCTTAGCCATGGCCCTTTTCCCCTCTTTCCGTTATAATGCCCAAAGTGTTAACAAAAAAAGGTAGGCCCATCCCACTAACAACCAATCATTTAAAAAAAAACTAGTTAACCCGTAATATGCTTGTTAAAGTTTATGAGTTAACTGGTATGGTATTTGCTAGTTGAACACATCGTCTAATCATAGAGTGTAGAGAAAAATGCAATTATTTTTATAAATTTTGTGAAACTTAACTTTGTTATTATTTAATTAAACAGAAGAAAAAAAGAAATAATGCAGCGTGACTTTTGTTGAACTAATAATATTGACATAATTATAATTGTTATTACTTTTGTTGAATTAATAATATTCTATAATCATATCATTATTATCTGTGTTTTCATCTTTTGGGAGTGATAATCCACGGCGACAAAGCAGCATCTTATTCATATTCATCATCTGTTTGTTTAAAAGAAAAATGGGCCAAGAAGAAGAAGAACACTTCGACGTCCTGACTGAATCTGGTCTCAAAACTGGCATCTCTAAACCCAGGTCTAATCTCATTTCTTTATAACTTTCTTTTCTTTGGTGATTAAACATATCATGATTTGGGTTGTTTTTAACATCAACTTTCTGGGGTATGTCAATAGCATGCCATTAGAGGATAGAAAAATTAATCAGTCACCGCCCGACTAGTCCCAGTTTTTACAACACTGGTTATATGTAACTTTCACACGGACCATATAACTCTTGACACATCAATCAGTTTTATTAATGTTATACGGCCCACCAAATATGTTGGAAATGTTATACAGCCTGTATAACCTGTCAGTGGTGTGCATATAACACCTTTATTAGGGGTGTTCTTCGGTTTGATTTTTGGGTTTCGGGTTTCTAAGTTTTAATTTTAGACCCAAAACCCAATCCAAATCTCTCACGGTTTTTTCGGGTTTCTTCGGGTTTCTTCGGGTTTCGGGTATCTAAGAAAACAAAAAGAAAATAAAAAAAAGTAAAGAAAAACTACAACGCGAACATTATAGCAACATATTCTTGTTTACTCATTACGTAAATAACCAAATACTAAATAAACATAACCCAGTAAAGCAACATATTCTTCGACTACGGTTGTTATTAGATGTAAATAGAAAAGGATATATAAACAATAAATAGTCGATCAACCATAATAGGTGGAATAGGAAAAAAGTGTGATATGCAGAGTGTTTCGTATGCGGTGTACATACCTAATAATAATATCATATTTTCAAATAAATAGTTTATTCGGGTTGATCCGAAACCTAGAAATCAGACCCAAGAACCAACCCGAATTACTTCGGTTCGGGTTTGGGTTGGTCTTTTCTTGGGTTCGGGTTTTTCGGGCTGGGTTAGTTTGGGTTTCGGGTAAAAGTGACAGCCCTAACCTTTATGTTTTTATTTATACAATTTCAAGTTTTCAACGTATCATATGGCTTGTATAGGGCTATATGGCCCGTATAACATGTTGAAAATGTTATACAGCTAGGATAATCTTTAAGTGGTGTGTATAGTATGCTAGTGGTGTATATAGCACATTTATTTTTATACATTTTCACCATGTTATACCGTTTGTATAGGGTTATATGGCCTGTATAGCATGTTCAAAATGCTATATGAGTGGTTTGTGTATAGTCTGCCCCTTCATAAACGAATGCATATCAATAAATTTTGCAAGTGATAGGTTTATCAGCTCTTAGTTCATAATCTGTTTGATTTGAAGTTTCATGGGATCTTGTGTTGACCATAAAAGTCAAAATAATGACACTTTTGCTTCTCAATGTCAGAATTGATTTCAGTTCCTTGTATTTTAAGTAAATGTTGTTAATTTTGAAATTGAGATTGCCAGATTGATTCCATTTGAATTTTGTAGTCAAGATCAACTATTTGTTACACCCATACATAATGTATTAACGTAACATTATTGCATTTATTTTATGCAGAAGTGCGGTTCACCGAGACGGTGATTATCACCGAGCTGTTCATATTTGGATATTTGCTGAAAGTACACAACAACTTCTTCTCCAAAAAAGGGCCGACTGGAAGGATTCATGGCCTGGATTATGGGACATATCTAGTGCAGGCCATGTATCTGCTGGTGACACATCCCTTATCACTGCCAGGTAGATTATTGGACCATATTGCAATGCTCGAATTGTATGCTAA
Source organism: Bidens hawaiensis (assembly GCF_021521415.1). Classification (NCBI taxonomy): domain Eukaryota; kingdom Viridiplantae; phylum Streptophyta; class Magnoliopsida; order Asterales; family Asteraceae; genus Bidens; species Bidens hawaiensis. The sequence continues at coordinate 466,383 of NW_027492287.1, forward strand.
ATTTGTTAATTAAATTATGTTTAGTTTATCAATATATAACTTCAAAATATGTGATGCTTGTAGGAGAGAGCTTCAAGAAGAGCTTGGTGTGACCCTCCCGAGTGACGCCTTTGAGTTATTATTTGTCTACCTGCAACAAAGGTACAACTTCTATAGAGTTGGCGTGTAAGAAATACTATTATTATTCTTATTATGACATTGTTGTATTTGGTTATAGTGTTACAAATGGCGGAAAGTTCATTGATAACGAGCTAGATGACATATATCTCGTGACAACACTCGACCCAATTCCTTTGGAAGCTTTTACACTTCAGGTAATGATTATATTTTATCTAGTCATTGTTTATTTTTGAGAAAATACAAGGGTTGACCAGTATAGCTTTTTTGAAGGAATCTGAAGTTTCAGCTGTTAAATATATCTCGGTTGAGGATTACAAAAACTTACTTGCTAAGGGAGATCCTCATCATGTACCTTACAATGTGGATGGACCGTACGGTCAACTGTTTGACATAATTACCAAAAGGTACATCTTTGACCGTCGTAAAAGTGCATTTTAGTAAATTTTTGTATTTTCATTTGCAACTTATTGTTTATTTGAAACGTTTGATAGATATCAGGACAACACGGAAGCACGAAGTCTACTGCTGCAAAAGAAGCTTAACCGTTATTCTCCTATCTCACTCACTGCAGAGGTTGTTTTCTATCGTTTAGGTTAATTACACAGATTATCCCTGTGGTTTAGCCATATTGCAACTTTAGTCCCCAAGTTTTGAAATTACAGGCTTAGACCAATTCTTTGCACGAATGCCACATTATTGGTCTCTGCAATGGATGGATGCTAATTTTTTCCCCGTTATGTCCATGCACTTAACAGAACAAGTTGACTTCCAGCCATTAGGGACCAAGGGTGTTACGTGCTTACGTGCAAGTAGTTGGTGTGAAGTTGTAAATTTTTAAACTTGGGGAATGAAGTTGCAATATTGCCAAACCACAGGGACCATCCGTGTAATAAATTTTAAATATTATTTCCCTTTCTAAAGGCCTACCTGTAATATTATATAAACTTTATATAATCGTGTACGTTTGAATTTGAATAGGAATTTTGATGAAATTCTTCTATAACAGTTGACAGGTGTCACCGAGGAGGACAAAGAAGTTCTGGTTTTGCTAATTCAAGCTGCAAGAATAATGGATGGCATTTTTTACCACCAGGTTTATTTAATTAAGATAAACAATATTCGGGATAAATATTTATTTATTTAGCAAAGAGCTATGCAACAGGTTTGGTGCAGCAATTCATCTTTAAGGGAATGGTTAAACGGGCATGAGCAATTATCTGAGCTGGACATGTTAAAATGGAAATATTATTCAATAAATAGAGTCCATGGTAATATCCTACACCTAGTAGCACTATACTGTATCTCCTATAGGATATTTTTATTATTGTAAACTACTATTTTGCATATATAAAGTTGCTTATTTAATTGAAAGGTATATTCTTTCACAGGTCTTGTATGGATGAAAATGAAGCATTTTTGACAACCGCAGACTCTGCTGTTAAGTTGCTTCCGGAAGCAACAAAACCGGTTGCTAATTGGAAAGGTCTTGATTATAAAGCTGCATTTCCCATTTTGAAACCACCCGGTGCCAATTTCTATCCTCCAGATATGGATAAAATGGTATAGTGTTTTTAGTTTTATGTTCATATATGTATCAAACTTCTTTATTATTCCAGTTAATCGTATTCTTTATTATCAGGAATATGAATCATGGATAGAATCACTTTCAGAGAAAGAAAAACAAGATGCAAAAGGCTTTTTTAATGTTATTAGAAGGCGTAACGACGATAATTCTAATAATTCTAGTGATCTCTATATTATTCCTTACTCGGAAGAATATTCCTTGTTTCTTGCAAAAGCTGCTGAGTTATTGCATAAAGCAGGGGATTTAACCAGCTCACCTAGGTATATTGTTTATTAAACCATTTAGTTTCTTATTTATATGCATTCTTTTTTATATGAGGTTTACTGAACTCGTGTTTTATATTTTTTTTTAGTTTGAAGAGACTGTTGCATAGCAAGGCTGATGCTTTCCTGTCAAATGATTATTATGACTCTGATATAGCCTGGATGGAATTGGTCTGTATAAATAATATAGGGTTACTTTAGGAAGATATCATAAATATAGAAAATGCTTTACTTTTGTTTAATGCGGTTCTCATTGTGTGCGTGTTTTTATCTTTTTAGGACTCTAAGTTGGATGTTACCATTGGCCCATATGAGACTTATGAAGACGTTCTATTTGGATACAAGGTAAACTTGTCTTGCATTTTTATTTTTATTTTTATTTATACTTCATAGGTAATGATCATGGTTTTTGTTAGGCGACATTCGAGGCATTTATTGGTATTCGAGATGATAAAGCAACTGCTCAACTGAAACTCTTTGGAGATTACTTGAAGGTATAATGTTGGATCTATTCATGATCTTGTTTACTTATTTTCATCATTATCATTTATGCTTTATATTTATCTAACCAATTAAAAGATGTAGGTTTTGGAACAAAATCTTCCAATGGATGACACATACAAATCACCGGATGTGATAGCTGCACCTATTCGAGTCATCCAACTTGTTTATAATTCAGGGGTGAGTCCACAAAACTTAACAAAAGTATGCATAATACCATTTGGATTATATTACATGGATGGTCCTGTGGTTTGGCTTAATTATGGATTTCGTCCTTAATGTTTAAAAATTTCGGTTATAGTCCCCATCCACCTAGTTTGCTTTCATTCATTGTCCAAAAAGTTAACAGATCTAGTTTTGTATGTTAAATCAATGTAAATTTACCCTTTTACCCTTATTCTTAAGAAAAGAATATTCAATGTACATTGATTTAACGCCCAAAAACAAAAATCAATGTAAATTTACCCTTTCACCCTTATTCTTATAAAGCAAAAATAAGTTTAAAAGGGCGAAAGCGTAAGTTTACATTGATTTTTGTTTTGGGCGCTAGTTCAATGTTCATTGATTTTTCTTTATTTTCAAAATAAGGGTAAATTTAAATTTATTTAACGTCCAAACTAACCCTGTTAACTTTTTGGAGCATGGATGAAAGCAGACTAGGTGGTTGGTTATATCCGCAACTTTAAATTTTAACCTTGGTGTTGAAATCCATACTTTGTGCCAAACCACAGGGACCATCCGTGTAAATTTACTCTAAATGGTATTATTACCATCTAATGTTGTACACCTAAGACATCTATGAAAAACATTTATTAAAATATGGGATTTAATGGTAATGAAGGATGTGAAGGGCCCTCAAACTGTTGCGTTCAATCTTCCAAACGATGAGCGTATTGTTAAAGATCGTGGTTCATCAATGGTCATGTTGAAGAATGTTTCTGAGGCAAAGTAAAGTCAACATTCTATAATTATATTCTTACAACCATTGAGAATTAAGTTGCATAATTGATGTGATAATCACATTTTTATATTAACTGTTAAGCAGGTTCAAGCTGATTCTTCAGCCTATAGCTGACTTATGCATTATAAAAGAGCAGTGTGGACTTGTTGACTTTGACTCTTTTTTCACTCACACAATTTGCCACGAGTGCTGTCACGGGATTGGACCACATACAATAACACTTCCAAGTGGTCAAAAATCTACTGTGAGATTGGTCAGTTTCTCTATGATATAATATTTACAGTTATTAATGTGATCGTTTTTTACAGTTTGTTATTATGAAACAGGAGCTACAAGAACTTCACTCGGCTCTTGAAGAAGCTAAAGCTGACATTTTTGGCCTTTGGGCCCTTAATTTTCTTATAGCTAAGGTTCTCGTTTGACTTATTTTTTACTGCTGTGAGTAATGTTTATCTGAAAGATTGTTTTGACTTTTTTGATTGACCAGGATTTACTTCCAAAAACCCTTGTTAAGTCCATGTACGTTTCCTTTCTTGCTGGCTGCTTTCGTTCAGTGCGTTTTGGGTTAGAGGAAGCTCATGGGTAAATCAGATGATCAACAATTTTTTAACTTTATATTGTTGGTTTTATAGTAAGTATTACTATATTATGGTAATTGGTATTTGTTCATGCTTATCAGTAAAGGACAAGCACTGCAGTTTAACTACTTATTTGAGAAAGGGGCCTTTGTTTTGCATCCTGACCAAATGTTTTCGGTTGACTTTGATAAGGTTTGACTTCCCAAACATTTATTTGTTTTGTAAATCAGATTCCGATAAGCAGCTTCATATTCCATGGTCATCCACTTTTCTTTGACTGTGTTTTAAAAATTATAATGGATTAAAAGGTCAATGAAAGTCAGAGAGGACCATTTCAACCACTTACTTGGATTATCATTTGGTTCCAAATATAACAAATAAAGCATTTTACGTTTTCTTTTGGATTTTTTCATATGCTTTAACAGATTGAAGGCGCGGTCGAGAGCTTAAGTAGGGAAATACTTACAATACAAGCCAAAGGTGACAAAGATTCAGCACAAAAGCTTCTTGACAAATATGGTAAAATGACAAAGCCTTTGGATATTGCATTGGAAAAGTTGGCCAAAGTCCAGGTAAATTTCAAAATTATATTATTTTTTAAATTCTATATTTCTATATATTCATTTGATGGATATTTTCTTGAATTTTTGCAGGTTCCAGTTGATATAACACCTGATTTCCCAATTGTTACCAACTTGCTACACAAGAATTAAGCTTTAATAGTCTTTCTTCATTTTGCATATTCACTTCATTTGGATGTTACATTTCACATTTTCCAAGCTCTCTAGACTATAGCCTTGTTAGATTAAATATGAGTGTACACTATCTGGTACAAGAAATTTGATCTATTTTGTTACATACAAAGTCAATGTAAACCAACATCAACAAGGCTGTAACCCGCGGGCTTCTTTAACCGCACGTCTTGCACAAAGTTTCTTAACTCAACCGCATCACTCCAACTTCCAATGGCAACATATGTATTCGCTAAAGAAACATAGTACCCGACATTTTTAGGTTCCAAGCCAAACAGAATCTGTCCCACTTTCTTCCCCATTTCAACATCTCCATGATAATTACATGAGCTCAACATGGCCCCCCAAACACCATGATCTGGTTTCACCACCATCTTTTCTATGAACTCATAAGCCTCATTTAACCGCCCTGATCGACCCAGCATATCTACAACACAAACGTGGTGCTCTGTAACGGGCTCAACACCAAATTCATCAGACATACGGTTGTAATAACTCAACCCTTCCTTGACAAAACCTGAATGAGCACAAGCTGATAATAAGTTGATAAAAGTGGTTTTTGTCGGTTTTTCACCAGATTTTATCATTTCGTCGAATAAAGTCATGGCTTTTTGACCTTTACTGTGAAACCCATATGCAGAAATCATTGAATTCCAGCTTGCAATATTCTTTTCTGGTGAAGAGTCGAATATATAAACAGATGTATCTAATCTTCCACAGTTGCTGTACATGTCGATAAGAGCAGCGGTTATGAAACAGTTTTTGTGAAAATTGGATCTTAGAATATGCCCATGAATCTGTTTTCCATGTCTGATTGATCCAAGTTGTGTACATGCTGATAGAACTGTGGAATGTGTGATCTCACCAGGTTCAAAATCAAGATTTTGGTACAATTGTAATGCGGTTCGTGCTTTCTTGTTTTGAGAAAGAGCTGAAATGATGCAATTCCATGAACAAAGATTGCGGTTTGAACACGAGTCAAACACCAACATTGCACATTCAACATCCCCAAATCTGCCGTACATTGTAACTAACGCATTCATTACACGAACATCTTGATCAACTAAAATTTTATGAGCAAACCCATGAACCAGTTTCCCATGAAACACCAAATTAAGGTTTCCACAAGCTGATATCACATTTACCAGTGTAACATAATCATGTTTTGCATCCGATTCTTGTCTCATTAACTTGAAAGTTTCTAAAGATTCTGAAAAGTATCCATTTTGCGTGCAGCCTGCAATCATGGCATTCCAGCATGCGGTGTCAGCAACCGTTGAAACACTTTGTAACAATGCATAAGAAGCTTTCAAATCTCCACAATTAGTGTACATGCAGATTAATGAATTCACTGTAACAATATTGTTTGAAAACCCTAATTTTAGTTGCCAGCTATGCACCGATCCGCCAAATTCAAGAAATTTAGGCGAATTACAAGAACAAAGAACTGCCAAAACAGTTGACAAAGTGCATTTCAAACACTGATCCATCAGTTTCTTGAATAAAACCTGAGCAAACAACGAATTTCCATTTTGGGCGTATCCGGATATCATTGTATTCCAAGAAACCAAGTCTTTATCTTGTAAATACATGAACAAAATCTCAGCTTTTTTCATTTCATTGCATTTAGAGTACATGTTCATAAGACTGTTAGTCACTAAACCACATGATCGGTTAAATTTTCTTATCACAAACCCATGAAGGGTTTTTCCCTCTATTAAAAGCATTGATTCTGCACATAATGAAAGCAACGAAAGTATTGTCACTTTATCCGGTTGTATAGATCCTGTTAACTGCATCTCTCTTAAAACATGAAATGCTTCAAGAATCATTCCAATTGAAGCAAGCCCGTTAATCATCGTATTCCAAGAAACCAAATCTTTGGCATAGATCCCTTTAAAAATAGTGTCGGCTGCTTCAACCTCTCCACATTTAGAGTACAACGAAACGAGAGAGTTCAGTACAGAAACATGAGTCGTCTCGTTGTACCCTAGTTTTATCACGAACCCGTGAACAACTTTTCCATTATCTAAATCTAGCAAAGACGTTGAAGCTGAAATAGCACATGATAATCCCACATTATCAACCTCGGTTCCACAAGAAACCATTTTCTTGAAATACCATAAAGACTTATCAGGCTGATCATGGCTTAAACAACCGCTTATCATGGAGTTCCAAGAAACTTTATCTTTGATTTTCGTTTCAAGAAACATTCTTTCTGATGATCCCAACTCACCACATTTCGCATATGCATTCATAAGAGCATTACACAGATCACAATCCGAAAGCAGACCATTCTTTACACCTAAACTATGAACATTCTGTAAACATCTTAATCTATTTGTAACTCTCGAAACAGCTGAAACCGCAATCACAAGAGTTAAAGAATCAAACTTGATTACATCCTGCAGCATTTTACCAAACACACTTATTGCATTTACAAACAACCCATGTTCAACCGTACTCGTGATCATCGCATTCCACACTACCACATCTTTACATGGAATCTCGCCAAAAACCGCCACCGAGGAATAATAATCCCCCGCTCGTGAGTACGCCATAACGAGAGACGTGGACGCGGGTAAATGAGCAAGAACACCAATTTTTAATGCTAAAGCATGAACATTTACCACACTTTGGAAACAGGGTCTTACTTTACAATGCTCAATAAGATTAAGAACATCAAAAAAACCAGTAGTGGATAAAGATTGTGTTCTCTGAGGCATTTCGTCGAGCAGGTGGCATGCACCATGGAAAAACCAGGGTAAATAAAATGGAACGAGATTGTGAATCGTTTGAGAAGATTTGCGTAGTAGACATTTGCCAGCCCAATGAATCATGGGTTGTATAGTAATCGAAAGGATCTATGGTTTTTGCTCAACACAAAATCAAAATAATATTATATGCGATTAAAATAATTTCATGTAACCTTTTATAATATTTTAAACTTTTTTTTCGAACTATAACTTTTATAAACAACCAAAAAACCGTCAGAGCAAAAACACCAAACAAAACACCAAAGGGCAATCTCCACAATCCGGAGAGCAGCCCAAGAAAAAAACGAGAAATTACATTAAAACAAAGTCACACCAATTAGACCAAATTAACCATCCATTTCTCCCCCTATTTTTGAGCCACAGAAACCCAAAGGATTTAATATCACCGATAATATTTTCTATTTTAACCTCCTTTCCTTCGAAAACTTTTTCGTTCCTCGCCTTCCATAAACTCCAACAAGTTAAAATAATTATACCATGAAACACCTCTTTCTCCAAAATTCCGAGCTTTATCGACTTATGGAGATCAAGAAGGTCTCTAACCGAAAATCCAAAAATCTGGGGCACTTTGCACCAACGACTTATATGCTCCCAGACCACGGCCGCAACATAACAACCTGTGAAAATGTGGTCTGCAAATTCACGGCCCGTTTTGCAAAGACCGCACGCGTTATTGGCCACCCTTAAGTTCCTTCTCTCTAGCGCCTCGCGGGTAGGGATTCTATTCATCTCGGCCCTCCACGCATGAATGTTGCATTTTGTTGGGACCCACTTGCTCCCCTTCATTATAAAATTGTTCCCCGCGTTTTTATTTTTTAACATCAAGCATTTGACCGAGTTTACAGAGAAAGCCCCTTCTTTATCTCCAAGCCAAACCCAAGAATCCGAGCCTTCCTTCCAACTTGCAGCCATCATCAAATGTAAACACTTCTCCCATTCAACCCTTTCCTGAACTGAACTTGGAACTCTGATCCAATTCCAAGACCAACTGAAGCTGCCTTCATGCCTCCATAACCTATCATTGACTCTGCACTTTTTAACTTTTTCCAACTTATACAAATTATGAAAAGTTTCTTTTAAACTTTGACTCCCTGCCCAATTATCAAATCAAAAGAGCAATTTCTTGCCATCTCCTAAATTCCCTTTTATCAAATCCACCATCTTACTTCCTTCTAAATTTAAATTATTTATAGTCTTAGCTATATTTAGCCAAACACCTGAGCTTCCCTTCTTTCCCGGCACCACTTCCCGATCTCTAATTTGATTATGAATGGAGTCAATAACTCGCTTCCATAACCTATTAACTTCCGTTTTGTACCGCCAACCCCACTTAGCTAACAACGAAATGTTGACATCTTTAAGCCTTGAGATGCCTAAACCTCATTTGTTCTTAGGACTAGCCACCCCTCCCAAGCCACCCAATGATTTTTTTGAGTATTATTAGACCCTTCCCATAAAAACTTTCTCATAATCTTTTCAAGATTCTCCACAACTTTGCTCGGCACTTTGAAAATAGAAAAATAATAAACCGGAAGACTTTCAAGAACAGCTTTAATTAGCACCACCCTTCCTCCGATTGATAAAGAATTTACTCTCCAAGTTGCTAATCTTTTCTAACAAATGTTCATTATCCCATTCCAACTGTGAATTTTGTTCATGTTAGCTCCCACTATAATGCCTAAGTGAATAAACGGCATTTTCCCCGGTTTGCATCCTAACACTCTAGCCATCTCTTTTATCTCTTCCCTGTTCACATTACTTCCAAACAAAACAGATTTTTTAAAATTATTCTAAGCCCGGAACACATGAAGAAACATCTCAATATTATATTAACATTCATCATATTTGCCTTGGACCATTCCCCAATAATCATGGCGTCATCCGCGTATAATAGATGAGATAAGAGAGGGCCATTATTTGGGGTTTGAACTCCCGAAACTATACCCTCCTCAACCGCCGTACTTACCATATTAGAAAGAACCTCCATTGCCACCAAAAACAGAAAAGGAGAAATGGGATCTCCTTGTCTCATTCCTTTAAAGCATTGAAATTTGAAAGTGGGCGACCCGTTAACTAACACCGAAGAACTAGCCGAGGAAAGAATCCCCAACATCCAATTGCACCACAACGTAGGGAAGCCCATTTGATCCAAAATAGAAACTAAAAAGTTCCAATTCACATTGTCGAAGGCTTTTTCAAAGTCAATCTTTAGATAGAAAGCTTTATATTTAGATTTATTAGCCCAAGCGATAACCTCATTCATTATAAGAGGCCCATCAAGGATAGCCTTACCACTTAAAAACGCAGACTGTGGCTCAGAGATCACCAACCCCAGCACCTTCTTTAAACGATTGGCCAAAACCTTCGACACCACCTTTCTTATCACACCAACTAAGTTAATCGGTCTATACTCATTTAAGCTTACTGGATCAAGACACTTCGGAACTAACGCTATAAACGAGGAGCCAACCCCATTAATGAAAATCCCGGTTTCATGAAACTCTTTCATAACCTTCCGAAAATCATCTTCAAAAATATCCCGGAAATGCTTAATAAATCTGAACCCGTCTGGGCCTGGAGCTCGATCTCCATCACATTCAAAGACCGCGTCTTTAATTTCCTCCTTGGTAAAATCTGAAGTGAGAAACTTAGCTTCCAACTCCGAAATTCTCTTTAGATTATGACACTTCAACCTCGGTCTCTCCTTCACGTTCTCAATAAACATCTTCTTAAAATAAGAAAAAACCTCTTTTTTAACTTTTTTAGGATTGTCGCACCAGCTACCTTCCACAACCAAACCTGAGATGGCGTTTTTCCTTTTCCTGTTGTTAATGTAGCCATGAAAAAACGCCGAGTTTTCATCACCGTGAAGAGCCCATCTAACTCTAGACCTTTGTTTAATATCCTTCAGCTTAAAATTCTCCAAATCCATAAGCTCTTTCAAACATTCCATCCTAACCCACTCTTCTTCCTCAGGTAAGTCCCTTAGATCCAACTCCCTATCTATTTTCTCCATTTCTGACTTTAACAACCTTTCTGTCTCTCCTTTCGCTTTCGTTCTCGCCCACCACTTTTTAATCTCTGTTCTCAATTGTTTAAAATTTTTTTACCAAACCTAAATCCGCAGGACTTTCCAGAATCCAATTCCTACACGTTGAACGCACCACCTCATCGAAATCTTTACGTTCCTGCCAAGAATTGAAGAACCGAAACGGACGATGCCCGAAGTTCACATCCTTTAAGATGAGAATTAAAGGACAGTGATCGGACAAGAACTTAGGTAACACTCTAAAACTCGCATTCGGCCAGATATTAATTACATTTTGACAAACCAAACACCTATCAATCTTACTCAACTTATTACAGACTGAGAAAGTAAACTTACCCCCTTTCAGGGATAAATCATTTTAAAAAATGAAGGCATTAAAATCCCTAGCTCTAATCGGGTTAAAGCTCGAATTTCTTCTTTCGGAGGGAAATCTAACCACGTTAAAATCTCCCATAAAAAACCACAGACCCTCGTGATCTTCTTTCAAGCTCGTGATACGGTCCCAAAGTCTTTTCTTCTCTCCCGTCCCTTGGGGGGGATAAACATTCAATATACAGAATGGTTCCATCCTCCCTACCACCGAGCCTTTGATAAATAGAAAATTTCTTTCTTTCACAACCTCTATAGGTCTAAACATAGCTTCATCCCAAATACAAAGAAGACCACCTGATCTTCCTGTAGCTCCCACAAAATCCATACTGAAACCTGAATTATCCCAGAATCTTCTGACCTGAAAGTCTTTTCACTAATTGCATGCACATTTTCCATGTTCCCTACTAACGACAGATCCTTTGCCATCCCCACAAAAGCTCTCTTGTGTAAATTTGTTTTATCTTTGTAAGTTCTTCCCATCGGGGGGTATTCCTGAGTTTTTGGCTCTTCTTCTAATCTGTCCCAAATAGTTTGTTCTTTTCCATTTTGATATTTTTTAGAGATATTGTCGCATCCTTCACCCCTGTGAATGAAACAAAGCCAAAGCATTTCCCACCCTTATCCTTCTTTCTTGGAAAACTCCATCATCTCTTTACGACTGCAATCAGTCGGAATCTCACCGAGGATTTATTTTCTTTCCCCATCATTGTCTTTACGTCCGGTAACCTCTTCCCACTCCGCCTCCATTGACTTAGTTTTTGTTATTTCCTTTCTTTATATTATTTGTTATTTCCTTTCTTTATTTGAATTTTGATAAACCACGAAAAATGGAGTTCCTAATTGACCAATTTGACTTAGCATAGGTCAAAATTCTAGTAGTTTTTGGTATTCGTTTGCTATTGCAAGTGTAATTGGTTGAGTTGGTATATTGATATTGTTTAGAGTTGATTTCTGGAAAATGTTTGAAGATTGTTCTAGGCTCATTGGCTTAGTCGTTTGGCTCATTCGCTTGACAATTTTTCAAAAATTCCCGTACATTCGCTTGGTCGCTACATTTGTGTTGTTGAGTATTGTTCAGTGACCATACTTGTTTCTCATTCACTTTAACCGTCACGCATTCACTTACCTAACCTCCTATTTGCTTATACCTTTCATTAACTTCTTCAAATGAGTCATACGCCTGTATCATATAAGAGTATGAGTCACAAAACAAGTTTCACTCATTCACTTACAGTATAAATCATACGCTTCCATCAATTAAGCGTATGAACTGACATCTTTAATCCCTAAACATTTCAATTTGACAAGTTTAACCCTTATACTTTCAAATTTGTCATTTTTCACTCACTGCTTTCATCATTCTCAATATTTTTAATTAGAAATACCCAAATATGTCTGAGTTTTATGCATTGGATTCATATAATTCCGTCATGCAAACGATGCTTAATTCTGATAACGAGATCAAAACTCATGCAAAAACTCCAAAATTGATAAATATTGAAGATTTTTCCAAGATGGAGTAGACGTTTTGAATCACATTTGGGGGTGGTACAACTAGCTTGTCTCATAATCCTGACAACCCCATATACACGCTCGATTATTAAAGCACCAGGAACTTGTTTTGGTTAAAATTACACAAGGATAATCAACTAACCAAACTTTAATTGTGAGGTATGATGTTTGATGATGTAAACGAAATAACAAGTAAATATTGCAAGTGACACAATGATGTAGTGAGGAAAAACCCTTATATATATATATATATATATATATATATATATATATATATATATATATAATGTTTCATGCTTAAAACAACAAAATTGAGTTGGTCCAGTGATTATGTCTGTTTGTTATGACCATGAAGACCCGGGTTCGAACCCGGGTCAATGCAATACTGTTGTTTATTTTTTTAAACCTTTTAAAGTAATTATTATTATAATATATATATATATATATATATATATATATATATATATATATCATTTTAAATCATATAAAATCAAATATAGAATTATACTTATCATTTTCACCGAAAAACCAATATTTCAAAATCCGTCAAGTCTCGTTTAAATTCGTTAAACATGTTTTTTGTTCGTAAAACTTTAAAATTCGTTAACACTTTTGTTTTCAAGATAAAATATACCGTTAACACCAAAATCCCGTAAGCGTTATAATATTCAAATTTAGTATTAATCTTGCAATTTAAATAATATTAAGATATTAATAAATCTTTAACCATTATTATAAATTCGTTCAATTTTAGTCGCTAAGCTTTTAAATCACTTTGTTAGTTCATAAACTTATATATTGTACAAATCGCATTTAACAAATAATGTAAACCTCATTATATTAGCTACTAAAATAATATGTCACAACCTTAAAGCCTATTAAAAAAATCTGTTAAAACTTGAAAATAATATAATATTAATGCAATATTCTATTAACCGAATATATATGACCTTTACAATCCGATAGTTAGATTTTGTTTTTGTTTTAATTATAGTTTGAGAAGTCAATCATTTCAGGTACTTTAACGCACTTTCGGTTATCATTATTTCGGTTTTTATTGCAATGCTTATCTTCAATTTCAAGGTGTAACATCCGTAATTTGAGAATTTTAAATAAAATAGAATTTCAGTACTCATTGTGTGTGTCGTTATTTAATTTTGCCAAGTATAAAGAGATTGAGTGATGGACGTAGGACTTATGAATGAGCTTGAGAAAATGGATACGGGCCCAAGGCCCATAGGGTGGGGTATTTAAACCCCAACCTTGTGCAGCAACTCCCATTTTCCCATTTCTCTCTCTCTCTCTCTCTTTCCTTCCAAACACACACACATACTTCTCTCAAACCCGGATCCCAATCTGAGCCAAAGGTGAGACAAATCTCGTGTTCAACGTCTCGAAACAACAAGAACACGCCCAGATCTACGAGTTGTCCAAATCCGAACCCGACCGAGACCAAAAGGCGAGATTTGGCTAAAAAGGTTAAGTTTTTATGGTTGGTTTCGACATGCAAACTGATATAACGTTAGATCGGGCTTTAGGATGTAAGAAAAACATAAACTTGGTGAGTTATAACCTCACGGGAGTGTTATAGGACACAAAGGTGATGTTCTGACCATGAAAAACACGAGTATACAAAGTTGGTAGGCCCAAAACCCATAAAAAGGGTAGAATCAGGTCCTAAAATTGCCTTAAAATGGTAAAAATGAAGAAAAGGAGATTCTATTCGCACAAAAAGGATTTCATCGCATGCCATGCGGAGCGAATGGCTCCATGCGAAGTGAATGGCTCCCTGCGAAGCGAATGGCTCCATGCGAAGTGAATGGTGCCATGCGAAGCGAATGGTTTCATGCGAATTCTTCCATGCGAATTCTTTCAAATTGTTGTAAAACATGACCCGATTCATTTTCTGGTGCATTTTTGATAAAGGGCCTATTGGACCCTGCTAGGGGCTGCCGCCCCTAGACACCGCTACCAGGGGCGCTGCCCCTGGACCCCCGTTAGTTGAGGGGCTCATTAACCTAGATGTAAGAAGTAGTAGAAACAGATAACTGATGCTCGTAACTTGTTAAACAGTTAGCCGTGCGCAGCTAAAGAAGGGTATTACCATTAACTCCGAGAGGAACCGGCTTCAGGTGAGTTCTAGCCCCATTTATCTTTGAAGTGTTTTCGGGGATGGGTGCATACTTGTAAAACTAGAAGTGTATATATATATATATATATATTATATATATATATATATATATATAGGGGATGGATCATACGAGAAATCAAGTTACAGCGAGAAGTGCGAGAAATCAATATGGACCATTGATTATGTGTAATCAATGGATTAGAAAAATTATGGCAAACTTGTAATTATTAAGATATTAATCTACCAATATTTTAATGAAGAAGGGTAGTTTAGTATTTGCTTTGTAGACTTTTCAAAGTAAAACTTAAGCAATTAATAGCATTTATTTATTATCATTACTCACTAATTGAAAGTTACCAATGAATTTTTTAATTGTTATTTTTAATTGATGTTATTAATCAAACTAATGTTAAACAAATATAACTTTAATCAAATACTATAATATCTTCAATCATATTTCTTCAAATGCATTAACTATTATATAATGCCTACACATTTTTAATTATGTATTGCATACACATGCATATTCATGTATAATGTACGTGGAATCACGAATGCGTATGTAAAAATTTTAAAATTGCAGGCTATTAACATGATTTGTTATTTATTATATGTAAAAAAATATAAAAAAATTATTGTCCCGTGTAGGGTTTATATATGTACTATTTAGGTGGTATCACGAATGTGTATGTGAAAATTTTAAAAGTACAAGTTATTATCATTATCCGTTATTTATTATAAATAGTTTAATGCAATAAAAAAAAGTTTATTTTGTATTGTGTAGGTTCATTTATATATTGTGTAGGTTCGTATATGTACTGTGTATATAATATTTTGAATTGTGTATGCGTATTTTTTATTGTGTATAGGTTCATTTATATAATGTGTAGGTTCGTATATGTATTATGTATATAGTATTTCGAATTGTGTATGTGTAATTTTTGTCGTGCGTAGATTCATTTATGTACTATGTAGGTTCATTATTGTGTAGGCATATATGTACTCTGTAGGTGGTATTTCGAATGATGTATGTGTAATTTTTATCATTTCAGAAGTTTTCTTATTGTGAGAAGTGCGAGAAGTCCTTCTAGCCAATCATATAATTTTCTTTTTATTTTATGTTTAATTAATTACTAGGGCATATTTTAAAAATTTTCATGATTTGTTTTTGGTAACTAATAAATAAGTTAGGAGTTTCAAACATGATTTTCTTTTTATCATTTTTTATATTACATTGATTGTTAATTTTTTATTATTTTGAAATTCTTTTCACAAATTCAGTTTTTTATATTAAAACAACTAATTCCTAATAATTATCCCTAGACATTAAAAATACACACTACACGTCAATGCTAATAACATATCCTATACACATAATTCAACGTATCCTACACATTAAAAATACATGCTACACATCAATCTTAACAATAAATCCTACATATCATATAGCATATCCTCCACATCATAAAGCATATCCTATACATTAAGCAACACATCTTACACGTCATATAACATATTATACACATAAACCTATTTACATCTTATTTACAGTTTATTAGCAAACAAATCTACATTTTTTTTATTTTTTTTAATTTCAAGATTTTTATATAAATTATACATACACACTTCAAAAGACCACCTATACAATACATAAATGAACCAACACATGATAAAATAATTACACATACACAATTCAAAGTATCATATACACAGTACATATATGAACCTACATTACTTAAATAAATCTACACGTGATAAAAGATACACATATATAATTCAAAAATACCATATATAAAGTACATATATGAACCTACAAAGTACACACGATAAAAAATAGAACTACACTATTTGAAATACCACCTACACGGTACATATATGAACTTACATATTACATAAATGAACCTACACGATAAAAATTACACTTACACAATTCAAAATACCACAAATACAATACATGTATGAACCTACATAGTATATAAATGAACATACACACGAAAAAAATAAGCATACAGAATTTGAAATACCACATACACTAACAAAATAAATAATTTGACTTTTAACATAATCATTTTTAAAATATGAATTTAATTAGTAAATTAATTAATTGTGAACAAATTAATTCCTAAATAATGTAACTTTAACATTTGTTGGTCAACGTTTTTTTATGAACATTGAAGAACGTGTTAGCTTGTATAAACTAGAAAACGTATGGTGAAACCCACGAATTTATTTGGTAATAAAAAGTTTTGGTAATATAGACTATATGATTTTTTTTTGAGGTTGTGATAACTTCTTGCGAGCTTAAGTTATTAGAATTTTTATCTGAGAGATGATGTAGTTAAAATTTAGGAATGTAATAATGAAATGTAAGCTACAAATGTGGCTTCTACGAAGCAAAATACCAATATATCCTTTTTGTTTGAACCCCATTAATTTCCGTTAAGATGTTGAAACTCATAATTACACTATTACCCTTTTGATTGTAGACCATAGATCAATCATCATCAATGGTTATGATTAAGTTGTCGCACTTCTCGCTATAAAATCACTTCTCGCAAGATCTATCCCCTATATATATATATGCGCACTTACATACATATATGATGAAGGTGAATAACTAATGCAAGAATGAAAGAACGTGGTAAGAAATTGTATGTGTTTAGTTTGATAGCTAAATATGATTGTAAGAGTCAAGTAAGAATATATGTAAGAATCAGGGTGGCAGGCCCTTCTAATACCTGGGCAAGAATAAAGTGGCCGACTCTATGAAATCGGAGCAAGAAGCAGGGTGACAGACCCTTCTAATATCTGTGCAAGAAGTAGGGTGGCAGACCCTTATAATATTTGTGCAAGAATGTAAGAATAGTTGTATGCTATGTAAGAAAATGTAAGAATAATATAAGAATAATACCGAGTAACATTTGGACGTAAATGAAAGAACGTGTAAGAATAATCCTGTAGCTGTTAAACTAGAACTCACTCAGAGTAGCTGACTTTTAGTATGCACGCAGGTGAGTAGAATGCGGCAGGTTGCTTGAGGGGAGACACGTGGCAATGAAATAAAGTGAAGACTGGCATCGAAAGAAAGAAGATTCACGTGTTATTTGTGTTTATCGTTAAGACTTACGTTCTTTTGTTTTGAATGAATACTTGTTGGTTTGTAAGAATGAATGACTTTTATATTTCAGCGAAAAGTTTTAATTAACTTTGATATTTAGAACTGTGTTTATGAGTAAATCCAACGCAAAGTAGGGCGCCCGGACCTCAACGCAAAGTAGGGCACCCGGACCTGGGCCTTACATAAGGTGAGTTTCTCACACCCCCTTTTTTTTAATGCTTTTATTACTTTTGGGGGTAGCATATGTATCCTATTTACTCAATGGTTTATCGAGTCATTTACAAAACTACAATTCATTACATGGACTTGCATGTTTACTTACTTACTTACGTTAATTTCAATTTCAAGTGGTTGCCTCAATAAGTATGATCATACTCTCCCCTTTGCGCTCACGACCATTTTGTTATGAGTGAAAAATGGCCTCATTATTCGAGTACGTTGATTGTTACCAACTGGAAAGGACCTTACTTGCGCGATTATCCGAGTACATTGGTTGTTACCTCTGGAAAGGACTTTACTTGCTCGATTACACTTGTTCATCGAATTGTATGGTTTTTACATATTTATATCAAACTGTCTAAACTACCAACTATTCATATAGTTAACATCATTTGATACATATGCTACAGGTAATGTTAGTTGAAGATGACACACGGAGAAGACACTAGACTTAGGTTACTTAAACAAATGGACAAAGTGTTTATTGTATTTATATTTTCCTGGTATTCCTCATTGCAAACTTGTGTACTTGATTTATAAATTTGATTTGTAAATTAATTAATGATAATATTGTCACTTAATAGTGTCACATGTGTTTTGAACAATCTGTACGTCACACTCAAGCGTTTCCGATTTAGCTGGGACAAGTTCCTTGTTGGACCGAATCTGAGTTATGATATGATTAGAAGTAATATTCTGATGATGCAGCCTCTTCACTCCATTGATTGTGCTTATGGGATTATCATGCAAGATGAGAAGCAAAAAGAAATCCACACCACCACCACTGATTTCACTGCATCCTCTGCATCTATGCATGCAAGCAGTGGAGGACATGTCAGTGGTGGAATGGGAGAGAACATGAGGACTTTGGTGTGCGCCCATTGTAAAAGCAACGGGCATTCAGTGAACAAGTGCTGTAAATTGATTGGTTTCCCAAAGAACTACAAGTTCGCTAAAGGAAAGAAATTTTCAAATCTTGCTGAGGAACAAGGAACAAGTGATCAAACTCAATCTGTTCAGCAAGGAATCAGTCAACAACAATACCATGACTTGATGGTATTATTACATCAAAACAAAATTCAACATGGACCTTTAAATACTTATGTTGCTAATAATGTTACAACCATCAATCATGATTCTTTCCGAGGTATAATATCTTGCAAATCTTCTAAATTTTTTTCCAAATAGATCATTGACACTAGTGCTAATGATCATATATATGTGTCATGATCAAAATTTGTTTTAAAGCGTTTCTTCTAAAAAATCCGATTTTCATCATTCTTCCTAATGGCACAAGCGTTGGTGTTCATCAGTATGGGATTGTTCCTTTAACTGATACAATTTCTTTGTCAAAATTTCTTTTAGAAATAATCTTCTTTATCTTCTAATGCTAATGGTATTGTTATTTTCTCTAAACACAATTGTGTTTTGCAGGCCCTTTTCTAAAGAGCCCTCAGGTAATTGGTGATAAACTGAATGGTCTCTATCTTCTTGAGGCAACTAAGTAGTTTGTTGATACTTCTTTAGTTTCCAATAAAGTTTGTAATTTTGTAAATAGTGAAACTTGGCACAATCGTCTAGGACATTTTCCAATTTACAAACTGAAACAATTACCTTTCATTTCTAATGTTTCTTTCAAATCTATCGAGCATTGTGACATTTGTCCTAAGGCAAGACAACATAAATTGCCGTTTCCAATTAGAACTACATGAACTAGCAAAATTTTTGAGCTAATTCATATTGATGTTTGGGGGCCTTATCATACAGCTACTTTTAATGGCCTTAGATATTTTTTTAACCATTTTGGATGATTATAGCATAACCACTTTGACACATTTGCTTTCCACTAAAAGCAATGCATTTCCCATACTTCAATCTTTTATTGAAATGGTTAGCAACCAATTTGGCACCAATGTGAAATACATTAGATCTAATAATGCTTTTGAATTGGGGACTGGGTTAATCCAACATGCTTATTTATTGAGTAAAGGCATTATTCATCAGACTACTTGTGTCCCTCAACAAAATAGTATTGTTGAAAGAATGCATAAACATTTTCTTAAAACCTTGAGAGTTCTCATATTACAATCTAAACTTCTTGTTCAGTTTTGGGGTGACTGTGTTCTAACCACAACACATTTAATCAATCGGTTTCCCACTGAAATTATTAATAATAAAACCCTATATGAGGTTTTAACAAGAAAAGTTCCTTCTTATGATCACATGAAATCTTTTTGTTGTCTTGCTTACGCTTCCACTTTGACTCATGGAAGAGACAAATTCAAATCAAGGACTGTACCTTGTGTTTTCCTGGGATATCCTCTTGGTAAAAAGGCTTAAAGATTAAATGATCTTGATACAAACAAGATTATCATATCAAAAGATGTGATTTTATTTGAAGCTTTATTTCCTTCGCTCACCAAATCTAAAGAAAGCCTTTGTTATCATCAATTAATTTTCGATGATCCTTATCCATCTTCCGCTTCTACTACGGCTACTGATTATGTTCCTCCTACTCCTATTCCTAATCCTTCTTCTTCTGATTCTCTTTCTAATAATCCACATGTTCGAAGATCTTCCAAAACTTCTGTTCCGCCTTCTTATTTGAATGACTATGTTTGAAATCACAATCACTCTGATTCTTCTCATCATTGTTTCCACACCGTCACTAATTCGTGCTGCTCTTCCACCTCTTGCTCTTCTTCTCATCTTCTTCCTTCTAGTCAATCTCTCACCAAAGCAATATCTAATTTAAATGAGCCTACTTTGTATAAGGAAGATGCCAATATCCCTGAGTGGCAAGATGCCATGAAATCTGAGTTTTAGGCTCTTGAAAATACTAATACTTGGGCTGTTATGGATCTTCCTGCTGGAAAGAAGGCCATTAAAAGCAAATCGATGTTTAAAGTCAAACACAAAGTAGATGGAACGGTTGAATGTTGTAAAGCATGATTGGTGGTAAGAGGAGATACTTAAACAGAGGGGATTGATTATACTGGAACATTTTCTCCTATTATCAAGATGACCAACGTTCGAAATCTTATTGTTGTTGCTACGAAACGAAGTTGGCCTCCTTTTCAACTTGATGTTAACAATTTTTTTCTTCATGAAGATTTAGATGAGAATATCTATATGCTATCACCACCTGGTATGCTGCTCCCTAATCACTAAGTGCTTAAACTTAAAAAATCCTTATATGGTTTAAAACAAGCTTCTCGACGATGGTATGGAAAATTGTCATCTGCTTTAAACTCAAAAGGGTATATGAGTTCTCAGAATGATCATTATTTATTTTCCAAATCCATGGGATCATCAGTGGTTTATGTAGATGTCTATGTTGACGACATTTTAGTCACTGGAAACAATTTGGAAGAGATAAATAATCTCAAGAATTTTTGGATTCTTCTTTCAAAATTAAATATCTGAGACGACTCAATTATTTTTTGGGAATGGAGGTTTTTTATATCACTAAGGGTGTTATCATGTGTCAACGCAAGTTTGCTAAAGAAATGCTTTTGGAATTTGATACTTCCAACATTATTATCTGATGTGTGGGTGAAATATCGTGTGTTAAATGAGTCATATCACATGTTTTGTGGGTTTATTTACCAGGAACACGATTACTTTGAGCAGTTTCATAATTATAGGTGAGCGGAACTTAAATGATCTAAATTTTAACATATGAGATGGAATGTAAATGAAGATTTTATCGCATGGAATGATAGAGAATTTGAAGACGAAGACGTGGCCGAAAACGGTGCATAAAACGAAGTTATAATGAAGCAGTTATGGGCAAAACAGTGCGGGGGGCTGTCACCGTAAAGCAGAGTCTGATGACCGTAGTCTACGGTCCCACCATAGCTTACGGTGGGGAGACCATAGGCTACGGTCGCCTGGGTGGAAGAACACGATTTTTAGGTTTTTGTTCCCGGTTCAACCCTAGGCCGCCTACCTTTGATATCACAACATACTTGGACGATTTTGGAGCCTCTGGACACCATTCTATAACATCTCAATCATCATACTCCTCCATGCCATCATCCATTCAAGAATCAAAGAAGCTATTCAAGATGACTATGCTAGGCTAATCCGCTAGTGACCATCTCCGGGAGTAGGATTGTGTTTGTAAGCAAGACTTTTTGTATTTGAATCTTTATTTTGGAACTAGAATTGATTAATCATTCGATTGATTAACCTTTTATGTTTGTTCATGCATTCAACAGTTTTTTCCTAATTAAATGGTTTGTGATTTTATCAGTAAATTGATTTGTGGTCATCAACTTTTAGGATTAAGTTCTTTGAGTCATTGACCCGTTTATTGTTCGCCATTAAATCACCTCCATTTATCAACCCCTAAAACTGGTAATCAATTAAGTTATTATTCATCCAAACCAATTATTCGGATTAAAGCCCGTCAATTAGTAAGGTCAAATATTTCATCTTTTGATTATAGGTGTATCGAACAAGTTTTCCGAATAGGTTTAATCAATTGGTCGAGTCTACTTCACAGCCTGAAACTTGGAGTTGGTTACTTTTCCATAATTGTTATACAACCAAGTTAATTTTAAATCTGCTTGACATCATCTGTCCATTTAATATAATAATTATTTAACAATAAACTCGATTGGCACTTTCCACTGTTCCCTGTGGATTCGACACCTTACTTGCCCTTTCTAGTAAAAGTAATTTTATAAATGTTTTTGATTGACCATTTCGACATCGATCACTATCCACAATTCTCCATTGCCTCATCATGTTGCAGCTGAAAGCTCATGAGGGACTCGCTCTTGATGAACCTTTACGACACAGGAAACTTGTTAGTAAACTCAATTACCTTACTCACACAAGACCTGATATCGCTTTTGCTGTTCAATTTTCGAGTCAATTCATGCAAGATCCAAGGATGTCTCATTGGAATGCTGCTCTTCACACTCTTTCATATGTCAAAGGCACTTTATCTTAAGGATTATTTTTCAACAACAATCCTTCTTTTGACTTACAATCATTCTGTGATTCGTATTGGGTGGCTTGTCCTAATACTCGACGATCGGTTAGTGGTTTTCATATTTCTCTTGGAGGTTCCCCAATTTCTTTGAAATTTAAGAAACAACCTACTGTTTCTTTAAGTTCTGCTGAAGCCGAATACAGATCTTTACGACGTGTCATTGCCGAACTTGCATGGTTGGCAAGACTTCTCTCTGAGTTTAGTGTTCCTAACATTAGCCTTGTCACCCTCAAATGTGACAGTCAAGCTGCAATTTATATTGCAAAAAATCTTGTTTTCATGAACGAACTAAGCACATTGAGATCGATTGCCATTTTGTTCGCGAGAAGTTACAAGAATGTCTAGTGACTTTATACCATACGAAGACGACCGATAAGCTTGCTGATATTTTTACCAAAAACTTACCTGGGCCTTATTCACGAGCTTCTGTGCAAGTTGGGGTTTTCTCAACCTCCAACTCGAGGGGGAGTGGGGGGGGGGGTGAGCGCATATGTTGATTTTTCAATGTATTGTAATTTGATTATGAAGCAATAAAATTTCTCCCTCTTATTCATTTTGATTTTCTTTTCGTGTCATTGTTTTTATACGATTACAAAAGGATTAATTGTCGCTAAGAAACATCAATTTAATTAAGCGTCGCAGCTTGCTGTCCGTTTACCTGTCACGTTATTGTAATCGTTTGGATGTTTTTAATGTAAAATGTGTTTCTACTATAAACAATTGTAATTTATAGTTGTATAGCCGATATTAATTCTCTAGTTAAAAGATTACCTGGACACAATTTTTCTGAATATTCTAAGGATAAGGGACGAATACGGAATCCAACCGTGTTGGCCTAAAGGTGTGAACCCAACAAGTTGAATTAAGACCAGTCGTTCATTTCCTAATCAAAACCCAACAAGTTGAATAAGAAAAATATGATTTTGACGCTCTTTGAAATTCAAATCAACATTATGTATCATAGAATCAAATTAAATGCAACTTACTAACTAAACTCTACACCTAGGGATTGATCAAAGAAAGACTAGCCACTCATAGCTAGGCAACATAGACAAAATAACGGCCTTCCAAACATATATTACTTTGTTTTCCACCATTGTCATGCATTGAACAGCCTAGCGGGAAAGGTTACACGAGTAGGAGATGGTGATAATGTTGTTTTCAATGAACATATACGGTGTTATTTTCTAATTGATTTTACTATATAAATAAAATGTTATTTCATTTCCAGTTTTAATATTTTGAATTATTATTATTTCTTTTAAATAGTTTATGTAATTTAAAATTAGTTTTATATATAATCTTAATATTACATTTTTTATTTATTTGAAATGGTTTATTAAATAGTGATTGTAATTTTAAACTCAAATTACTATTTCTCAAAATGATCCAATTACAATAGAGAGGCAGGAAAGCGGACAACAAGTTGCGTTGCAACCCCTTTTGAATAACAAATCTGATTTTACTGAAAACAAAGTTACAGTTTTTCGGCATCGATATGTTACTGTGCACGACCCATTGAACTTTTATTCTGAAGCGTAACAACATCTGGGGCAAAGGACCCAAATGCATCAAAAGCGATGGAAGATATGTTGATTTTTGGCACATGTCTTTTCGTTCTTAACAATTTTTTCAGATTCTGCCTTTAATACGACCTGTCTTGCAACAAATCCAGTGTCCCTAAGCCCGACATAGGGGGACACTCCAGCAAGGTCCACACAGGCGTCCCCCCCCCCCCCCCCCCCCCCGCGGCCATCCAAACATAAGAACGTCCGCTGACTAGAGAGTAGACCTCCTTTCACGTGGATCCGACAGGAAATTCACGAGAGTCTCTTTTTTTGCTGATATTCTTGCTCATTTAACACATCACGAAGGATATCTCTACCAAATCATATATATATTTAAACCTTGGCAGCTACGGACAGCATAGCATGTTCACCGATTGTAATGATGAAAATGATGTGTGTTTCCATCGTAAACGATAGGAAAAGATTATATGGAAAAAGTGTGATCCAACTCATTAACTCTATGGTCATTATTATGTGGTAATTGGGTATTTGTTTAAGACGCGATAAAACCTGTTAAATAATTAAAAAAGTGCGACATGTGATTTTTTTATTTTCTTATAATTGAAATTAGTAGGCTAGAATTCATGATTTCCCCTTATTGGTATATGAAACTTAAAACTGTGTTATAGTCATGACATATAAAGTAATTAAATGAGTCGTATTCCTGTTTGATACTTGTGTTAAACACGTCGTTGCTTACGTGTTAAACCTGTTAAGACACGAATTACCAGCCCGACTTGTATGAACAAATCATCCAATTATTTAATAATTCAAAGAAAAATCTTTTAGCACATAAAATCTTGATGAATAAAGGGTCCGACCAAGTCCAGATAAGTGGTTGCATTAAACATTATTGTCCGACTAATCTACTTAGGGTGGACAGAGTGGGGCTAGGGACTAGACTAGTGCACGCGGGAGGTACAGGAACACTGCCGTCCCTTCCGAAGAAAAAGCTACAGATGGTCTTAGTACTCTTGTTTAAAATTATTATATTATATTTAGTTGGCCGTTCAAAAAAAAATCTCGTTCTTTCTTCTTTTTTTGGTTTCTTCTTTCTTTTATTTAATAAACATATCATGAAGAATATGAATGGTTGACGGTGGTAGCAGAGGTTGCTGGAGATGGTGACGATCTCATTAATCTAGGCTTTACTTTTTTGTTTTTTTATTTAATTACTTATATTATATTTTTTGTTTCTTTTAACAACCAACAAATAAAGAATTTTTTAGATATTCTGTACGGGATGATCCAATGGTAAAAGACCACCGTCGGCATGGCCCAACCCAGCTGTAGAAGCCTTTAAGCGCCTTCATGTTATCTTCAGTTACCAAAAAACCCACCCGTCGGTGGTAAAACTCGGGCGCCCTTACAATCGAACCGGAGATCAAAAGATCCCGATCTTTCTTCATTGAGTCACTCATGCCCTTGTGTTGATCCGAAATGATGAGCCCACATTTATTTTTTGAAATGCGTAGTAGCCTAAAATAATAGCCCAATTATTTGTAATATAAATGAATTTTAATTTTATTTGTGTATTTTTAAGCAAATCTTGTATATATTGTTTTAAATTCATAGAATGTTATTTTTATTAATATTATGCTATTTTATTTTAAAAGAATTTAGCTAAATAAATAATCCCACATGTTGTCAGTTGACCGATAATATCCCACCTTTAAAAATCACTAGCAACGGTCCCACTTTTTAAATATTTTTATCTCAGTGGTCCTCCGTTAGAAAATACTTAACGTCGTTATGTTTTTTCCCTAGTTTTAAACCGATGTTTTAGGGCTTTTGATCGGAAGAACGATATGAGTCGACTGATGTAAAACTTATTTCGAAACGGTGATTAAATGGCTTGATTTTTGTTAATTGGAAATTCAAGCACCGAATTGAAACATTGTTTCGTCGTTTGGATCACCATTTCAAGATAAGTTTTACATCGATCGACTCGTATCGTTCTTTCGATCAAAAGCCCTACAACATATGTTTGAAACTAAGGGAAAAACATAACGACGTTAAGTATTTTTAACTGAGGACCAGTGAGACAAAAATAGTTAAAAGGTGGGACCATTGCTAGTGGTTTTTAAAGGTGGGATTATTATTGGCCAATTTACAACAGGTGGGATTATTTATTTCCAATTTTCCAAGAATATATAAAATGGTTAGAAAGATAGATCTGGCTCAGCTCAATATGACTCTGACAATAGCGAAATTGGGGTTTTCTACAGCCACCCCCCCTTTTGCTAAAAAAACCCCACCAATACGCCCCGTATAGCTATATATGGCGTATTGGTGCGGTTTTTTAGAAAAAACCACCAATTTTGTCTTATTATGTTTTTTTGTCTGAAGATCAGAAGGGGTATTGCCCTATACGCCGCCTCTGATATTTATTTTTTTAATTTATCATTTGTTGTTGTTATTATTATTATTATTATTATTTATTGTTGTTATTAACATAACCGGGGTTCTAAACATCTTCTTGGATCGATTCCAGCGGCATTAAGTTCGTTTTTTACTTATATTATCATATCTCAAAGTTTCAGGTTCTAAAATGCCGCTGGAATCGATCCAAACGGATGTTTAGAACTCCGGTTATGTTAAATTAAACGTTTAAGCGAGCTGGTACTGACCATAATCTGAACAGCGAGTCGGAAGTCGGGTTTTGGTGAGTAGCCTTAAAATTTTGTTACAAAAATAAAAGTCTTCTAGACCGAAAGTCGGTTCCAACCAGAAGCATGAGAAATTGACTAGTCAAAGATGTTTGACTTTAGCCTATAGTTCCCAAAAATGCGATTTTTAGCCTTTTAAGCGATTTTAAAGGTTTCTAAGGGACATTTGGCATAATTGAAAGTTATGAAATTTTAAAATAAGTTAAACCAAGTTAAATACCAATAAATACAAGTTTTAAATAGTTCAAAAAATCCGAATTACGATCCCGAATCGGTTTAAACTTAAATGAATACAAATACGAAAAATCCAAGATGTTACAGCACCCTCATCGGAATTATAACAGTAATAATAATAATAATAACAACAACAATAATAACAAATAATAAATTAAAAAAAATATATCAGAGGCAGCGTATAGGGCTATACGCCCCTTCTGATTTTCAGACAAAAAAACATAATAAGACAAATTTGGTGGTTTTTTCTAGAAAAACCAATCAATATAGAGCTATACGGGACGTATTGGTGGGGTGTAGGGGTGTCCCTAGCAGGACCCTTAATTTATGTATTTTGAATTTAGTTTTTTTAATGTTATGTTCTACTGTCTTATAGATTGATGTAATCTTTTAATGATTTTTTAAGTTTTAAAATGAATGTGTTTTTTGTTTTATATTTTATGTTTCTTTAGTTTAAAAATAAGAGGAAAGTTAACGTATAAATTAAATTAACGTAATAATTGTGATAATCAAGTAGTGTAATGATGTAATTACATCGTAGTGTAATTACATTACATTATAATTACACCATGTTATATATATACCTACACTACTTGATTCTCACAGTTAACAAGTTAATTTAATTTGTATTTGATACAAACCCTAAAAATAATTTAGTTAATTTAATTAAAGAAAAAAAACTAAAGTGATTGAAAGATGAATAGGGACGGTTTTAAGGGTTTAGGGATGAATTGAAAGGTTGTGGGATTAAATAATGTGACGTTGACGTGCAAGAAAGAAATTGGTTAGAGATGTGAGATGGCTTAGGAACCACTCCCCCCACCCTTAGAGAATTCTACTTAAAACACCTTCCTTATACGGTCAATAAAAGTCTCTGGTTCATATCTATGGTAGTTGCCAAGAACTTATCAAAATATTCACAAATTCTTTAGCAAGTTTCCTGCTAAATCATGACCATCTTAGCTTCCTTCCGTCTTATCTTAATCCCTTAAGTAGTTTCGGTCTCCTTCCATTATACAAACATCAGTCCAAATGATAAGGATATGTTCTTATTAGATGGTGGAGCTTATGTCTCTGAAGACGCAATTCAAGTAACCCCATAAAATAGAAGTGACATGGTCGTTGGGCGGGTGACATATACAGAACGGCTTCATCTTTGGGACAAAAGCTCTGGTGAGCTAGCCAGCTTTTTTACCAGTTTCTCATTTATAAAGTTATCTGACCCAGCTAAGCAACATCATCTAGATGATGGCTTCATATTCTTCCTTGCTCAGAATAGTTCTTCGATACGTAGTGCTATGCCTCCTGATCAGTTAGATACCAATGGTATCTCTGATCCGTATGTTTGGGTAGAGTTTGATCCTTATTGCAACACTTGGGAAAGCCGTTCTGAATATGGTCATGTCGGTATCAACGTTAACTCTCATGCTTCTATTATTCAAACTAGATGGCTTAATGACCTGTCAACTGGAAAAGAGTGTCGAGTTTGGATTCAGTACAACTCGGATTTCAATA
Organism: Bidens hawaiensis; assembly: GCF_021521415.1. Classification (NCBI taxonomy): domain Eukaryota; kingdom Viridiplantae; phylum Streptophyta; class Magnoliopsida; order Asterales; family Asteraceae; genus Bidens; species Bidens hawaiensis. The sequence goes on from NW_027492287.1 coordinate 495,312, forward strand.
CTCTTACTGTTTCCTTCACTGGTTTCCTCAACAATACCGTATCTCAAGACGGTGCAATATGTGACATCCCTCGATTTCGGGTCAAATTGTATTATTTTGTATTTATTTTTATGTTGTAAACCGACCCGATTTATATCCCGAACATTTCAAATATATAAAATATTGGATTTTATGTTACTGAAACATTCCCGCTTGTCTAATTTGAAAAACCCCTTTTACGGATTCGAAGACGGACTTAAAACGCTCAAGATACATTAAAAACGAGCTTCCGGACGCGAACCGACGTGCAGACCAGCAGCAGACCAGCAGCCCCACCTTTTTTTTTTGTTGTTTTGTGACTTGTCTTGACCCCTCTTGCATGCAAACCTTGATATCACACCCCATGCTTGACCCTTTCAACCCACCCTATATATACACCCATATCCCCTTCATTAATTCCTGCTCGTTCATCTCTTTCTCTTTCAATTCTCAAGCATTCAAAGGCGTTCTTCATATTTTTTGGCAGTTTGACTTTCCAAAGTCAAACTGACCATAGTCTTACATTATAATCAACTTGTTAACACTTATTTATACTTGAAGAATGTTATACAACATATATATAATAGCACCCTTTGTACCTTCGGTGGGCATTTCTCCGGTCTCGGTCGGTTAAGTGTCCGGCCCATAAGACAAAGCTACATGGAGGACTCGTAGTAGTCCTTGATTATATACATTTCCGCATCTAACCATCAAACTTGTTATACTTGTTTAACTTCTGCTCATCTTAGTTCTATTTTACATTTTGAGTTCCATGGTTGTGGGTTTGTAGAGACTAGCCTCAGTTATTCCGTAAATAGCTCCAAACCGGAAGCCGAACTCTTGTTTACTAGTTTGTTTAAATAGTTGTATAAACATGTTTTATGTAAGATTTGAGTTTCTAAAATCATTTTAATTAGTTCCATGGTTATGGGTTTGTAGAATCTAACCTCGGTCTTATCTCGAAACAAGATCCGAACCGGAAACCGAATTTTCGTTTAAAGACTTTGTTGTTGACTTTTTGTATGTAAAACTTTGGTATTATTATTTATAAATTATTTTACAAGTTCTATGATGTTTGGATATGTGGTAACCATTCTTGGCCTTATTCCAAGATAAAAACCGAACCAAACCGAACTAAACCAAGTTTACGCGCTTAAGACACACAAGTGTGTTTTTAACCATTAAAGCTTATATATTTCTTTAAAAATACTTTATAAACTGATTTTAATTATTTTCCAAAGTACTCGGAATGTTGAATCCAACTTGATCTTATAACAAAGTTTGGACCGATTAAACCGAACACTCGCTTAACGGACGTTGTTAGTTCTAAAACAATAGAACTACATACTTGGTTAAGTCTCTTTAAGATTTATTGAGTTATCTCATACATTTATTATTTTGGGAAAGTTGACTTTGGGTTTGGTCAAGTCACACAGACCCGAACCGACCACCCGAACACTCGTTAAAACCCGTTTTAGTATCTATATTATAAAGGGACTTGCTTTCTTGCATTTTTACCCACCTTATTACTTAACATAGGTTGAGTAAAATTAAGGGCTAGATACTTTAACCTGGTTTCGAGCAAACTTACATTTTTAAAGAACTATTATTATAATTTCTTAAATATTTACATTTTAAACCTTAAACTTTAAATTGTTTACATTTCTTATCATTTAAAGAATTCCAAGACAACTTTTATAATACAAGACTTCTTCTCCTTTAGGCTTCGTTCGTTAAACTCATCGTTATGGTTAATCTCCAAATCATCAAATCTTTCAAGTTTATTACTTGAACGTGAGTACTTTCATCCCCTGTTTTCACTCTTTTATAATTTGGGGGTGACATTGCAAACTTATTCAAATTCAAATGATTTATACTTGAGTCTTAAACCACAAACTTTATTGTATACTTTTCTTAAATAAATGCTCGATTTGGTGTTATATGCTTAAGTGCTAATGTGTTTACCGCTTTTGGATGGTTGATTCACAAAATCCGAGTATATCTGGCATCCCCTTATAGAAAGGTGTCGTTAATGTATTCTTATTAACGATTTCATACAAAATTCGAGTACATTTGGCATCCCCTTATAGAAAGGTGTCGTTAATGTATTCTTATTAACGATTTCATTTATCTAAATTGTTGCTATTATTTATTGTTTTGTATACAAGTTGTGGAATATCATATTATATATCTATTGTTCAAAAACTATGAAATTGCTCACCAACCTTTGTGTTGACAAAATCTATTTATGCAATGTTACAGGTTTGACTTTAGGTTGACTCGAGGACTTGAAGAAAAAACGTTATCGAGACTATTAGGATATTAGCAAAACGAACAATAGATTATTTACTATGATTTGAATTCGGTTATTGTATGAACAAGTTATGTGACTCTTTGTGTTTTTATGAATTTAAATGAGTTGATTAAATATTGTCACTTAATAGTGTCGTGTGCGATGAATAATAGGTTGCGCCCCGACGTTTCCGTCATGGTCGGGGTGTGACACAATAAGATACAAAGTTGATCTCCGGGATGAGTTGCCTGAAAAGGTTGTTTTTGGGTTTACAGCTGCAAGTTCTGAATTGCTTGATCGGAACACTGTAACATCTTAGATGTTTAGTAGTACTAATATACAAGTTAATGAAAACGATGGGCCAGGAAACAAGATCGGGCTTGTGGTGGGATTAACAGCTGGAGTATTGGTTCTAATCACACTTTTTGTTATTCTTGCACTCGTGTTTTGGAGGAAGAAGAAAAAAGATCGTGATGAAGCCGAGGAAGTTGGGTTTTCTATGGAAATGAACCATGACTTTGAGATGGGCACCACCGGTCCAAGAAGATTCTCTTACCTTGAATTAGCTTAGGCAACCACTGACTTTGCAGAGAACGAGAAGCTTGGGCAGGGAGGTTTTGGAGGAGTCTATAAAGGGTATTTGAAAGATTTGAGCTCATATGCAGCAGTCAAAAGGGTGTCAAAGACTTCCAAACAGGGAATGAAGGAGTATGCATCGGAAGTCAGGATCATTAGTCGGCTGAGGCACAAAAATCTGGTGCAGCTCATCGGTTGGTGCCATGAGAAAGGAGAACTTCTGCTTGTTTACGAGTATATGGAAAACGGAAGCTTAGACTCACATCTTTTCAAGGGAAAGAGCTTGTTGACGTGGGGAACAAGGTACAAAATTGCTATCGGTTTGGCTTCTGTTTTTATTATATCTACATGAAGACTTGGAGTAGTGTGTTTTGCATAGAGATATCAAATCTAGTAACGTGATGCTGCACTCAAATTTCAATGCAAAGCTTGGTGATTTTGGGTTAGCCAAGTTGGTTGACCATGAGAAAGGCTCCCAAACAACACTTTTGGCCAGCACCTTGGGTTATATGGCTCCCGAATCTGTAGTGACAGGCAAGGCAAGCAAAGAAACAGATGTGTTTAGCTTCGGTGTTGTTGCATTCGAAATAGTATGTGGGAGAAAAGCCATTGACTACAACGCACATGAAAAGAAAACATGGTTACCGGAATGGGTTTGGGAGCTTTATGGGGCTGGGTCCATTTTCGAAGCAGTTGATCCGCGTCTAGGGTTAGAATTTGATGAAGATGAAGTCAAGCGTTTAATAATCATTGGATTATGGTGCGTACATCCTGACTCAAAACTTCGCCCATCAATGAGACAAGTGATTCAAGTACTAAACTCCGAAGCATCCCTCACTATACTGCCTTCAAAGATGCCTGTAGCGTCTTACTCAACAACACGCATGCCATTGTTATATGGTGGCTCTAATGTGGATTTGACAACATCTGCATCTTACTTATATGGTCGTTAAATACCTTTATTGGCAATGCTGTAGCAATTTTATGAATGAATATATATATATATATATATATATATATATATATATATATATATATATTATCATATGAGATTTACCTTCTTGTAAAATGTTTTCTTTAACCTCTTGGGTAACATTAAGTAGAAATTTTAGATGCGAATTTTGTAGTTTTAGAGAAACCACTTGATTCATTGCATAACACGCTTTTGTAGTTTTGGTGAAACCACTTGATTCATAACGTAACACATTGCGAGAAAAAAAAAGGTGGTGAATTTATGATTTGAAAATTGCCAATAGACCAGGGCCTTCATGTCACTCACACTTGTTGGCTCACTCAACGCGATAACCTGAAACCTAGAATTTAATATATATGCAGTTAACCAACTACGCAAATAGTAGCTGGACCACTGGAACCAGTTATGGTTTGAAGCTATGTATCTGGAAGACTACGCTGTAGATGTTATTGATTGACAAATACCTGTTTAAAGTAACACACTCGAGACTCAAATCAACAGAAAAAACTTGAAAGACTCATTTGAAGCCCATATTATTCTTGAAGAATATCACTACATAAGACTTGATCATACTAGCAATAATAAAGGTCTTAACAGATAACTTTTTAAAATTTAAATAATACTATCTTTGCAAGGCCAGAACAATTATTTTGAAGGCATAAAGGGAGCCTGAAAGTGGGGGACTTTCCAGAATTTCTTTGTGATAAGTTATAAATTCAACTTTAATAGAGATAAAACTAAATTTATTATTTATGCGAAGTTACCTTCTCTATTTTATCAGGAAAACTTGATGCTAATGGATTAAGCACGCAAACAGGCGAGTCGAATATTGGGTTGACCCGAGTTCAAGTGAGCAATTTTTTTACTTTTAAACAAACCAAAATTTTAATTTTTTTAGTATTAGGAATTTAGGACGATGTATAACCATCAAAATACTAATAAAATTTGATGTGCATACATGTAAGACAGTATGGCAACAACTTATAACGTCCCAAAAACACGCCTTTTACCTCCTACCTCTCCCCCACCGCCTTCAAATAACCCGTTGTTTTGGGTGTGGTTGCACAAGAACATCATCAATCTCTCACTACTCAATATCATTCTCTCTCTCACACACCGTCAATTTGTTTATATACAAGTTGTGGTACTTTACCTTTATGGACACTTTTAAACAAACAAATATCACTAAAAAATTTTAATAATACAAGTTGTAATACTTTACCTTTAGAAGGGACTACTTCCATAAATTCTCAATGACCAAGGGAGACCCAAGGCCAAAGAGGGGGGGGGGGGGGGGGGGACTTGGAAATAGTTTTCAACCAACAATTGTACCTCATCATCTGCGTCATTGCCCTAAACGCAAAAATACCTTAAACAAATCCGCAGCCCCTCCTTTTATATACAACTATGCTCGCTTTCTTCTACATCCACCATCAATGTGAGATTAGTCAACATTGCAGCCTGTGTAGGTCCCTATTCGGGTGGATCTAACAACGTCTTTGGATCAACCTAACTTAGTGCTAGCGGAAATCACACTAAGCAACCAAGAGGTCTCGGATCTTGAGTTTATTTTCGGATAAGGAGAGGAAAGTAAGAGAGAGAGAGCCGAGTGAGAGAGATAGAGTTTTTGCAAATGTTTTTCTTTTGTATATCTTACTTCAACAACCAACAAACATGAACTTCTAACTACTATCAACCCTTTTTCATCAACAACCTTGCTTCTCATGGCATGCTTCCTATTTATAGGGAAGCATGCATGAGAAGTAAGGTACTACTAATGGCCAATGGGCTTCATTACAATGGACCATGGCCTAAACAATGTACAAAATGACCCATCGGCCCAAATACATAATTTAATCAATACAAAAGACTAACTATACAGAACGGGGCCTAACAATCTCCCTCTAGTCTTTAGTATTGAAACCCGTTGGTGTCGTATATCAGGCACTCGTCCTCGGTCAGTGGAAGTTCAACAAGTCTATGCACGAACTTGTTGAAGGCTTCCACTATCCGGTCGGTATTCTGACGGCCCAGATCCTCGACGGTTCCCGGCGGCTTTTTGTAGAGCTTCTTCACATCTTCAACGTTTAGTCCCATAAGCTCATGCTCGTCAAACACTCTGATCTCGTGCATGCCACGGCAGTGAATAACGGCCTCGCCGGTTGTGTTATCGAACTCCCAATCTATGAAGTCTCAGAGAGTGTTGGGAAGATAAGGCTTGCCATGATAAATCTCGTGACATTCTTTCGGCGCCTTGTATCTCCACATAGTGCGAGGCTCTCCGGTAGCAGAGTTTATCTCTCTTGGATTCTTGTACCTGCGACCCTTATTTCGCTCGAAGTCCTTGTAGTTGACTCTTGATTGTCGCTGCAGATAAGTCGGGACCCAACTTTCCAGCGTGCTTCCAGTAGCACCAGGACCTAGAGCTTTTTGAAGATAATTCAGATCAAGCTCAGGTATAGTTTTCAGCTCATGATGACTAAGATAAATGAGATCCCCGCTGTAGCGTCTGATGGCCGAACTTTGTTTCGCTGATCATACCTAGCATATACGATCAGCGAGTCATCGTGACATGGATAGTTGAGCACGCGGGCAGACGCACAGCTTGTGACAATGTGTGTCTTTTGCTTTTTCTTTGGTGGTTGTACAATGACAGGATTTGTTGCAGGAGCCTCTGAAGCTTGAGTGGGAGGAGTATTCGGATTTGGCGAGTAGTTAATGTCATCGTCTTGTTCAATCACTGCCTTCTCCGTTTCCGTTCCCTCGATGAACTCTTCAAAGCTCATACCTGCATTAATAAAGTCAGCGATCACACCTGTATTGTCAATCGGAGAGATGATATCTTTGTATAAGCTGTCAAGTATTGAATCATCCTCTCTGACTTTGCTGGCTGAGCCGGGGTTAGCAGGGTCTTGAGTGTCGTGTTGAGAGTGTGGAGGTGATTGAGTGTTAGCTCCACCTCCACCTCCTGCCGCCCCGGCCTCTCCATCTCTACCACCACCGTTGCCACCAGCGTCATCATCATCATCATCAAAGCTGTCATGAACTTCATCGTCGTCGTCATCTTTTTCATCATCATCATCATCCTCTTCATCTCCATCATCCTCTTTATCACCATCATATCCACCACCAACACCGCTTGATTGGCCGCCCTGTTGTACTAATCGACCAACAGTCGCCTCTCCTTCTGACACAGCAACCTGTACTCCCCGCATGGTCACAGAAGGACCTGCGGCAGGTTGCGAACCACCAACTTGAGACGTCTCACCAGACCTTCTCCAAGTTCTGAACACAACATCAAGCCTATCCTCCAGACCATGAAATTCGTCTTCTTGAATGCCCATGAGGTCTGAGGCCGCCTGGTCTTGCTCACCATCACTTCGTTTGTCTTGAGCTGGAGCTCATTTAGACGGGCCTGTTCTTTGATTCTTTCTTTGATGGCTTCCATGTCCGATCTGAGCAATTCAAGAGAGGTGGAGGAAGCGAGTTGATTTTCCAAATCAGCAACTCTTGAGTTTGTAGCTTCCTTCTCAACATTCCACCTTCTTGTAGCATCTTCAATTTTCTTGTTTACGCTCGATCTGAGAGCACTAGCACTTGGTAAGTCTCTTTCAAGTGTGGCCAATCTATCTCCAAGTCTAGTATGATCGGCTCTCAGATTAGCGTTCTCAGATGCCTCATGATTCATCAATGTCTGAAGATTTTGGATGCGGGTGTGGAAGGTATTGGTCAATAACCGTTGATTTTCAGCAGCTTCATCACTTGCTGCCTTCTGGTCTTCCAACACCCGGATCCTTTCCCTTAGGTCCGCCTTTTCTTTCTCATCCTCAAGAGCCTTTTGTTTCATTTATTTGATAAGCTTGAGGAGGGCAATCTATCGTTCTGCCCTTTTGGCGTTTGATTCCTCCAGTGCGACGACCCTATCGAGGATAGGATCAACGTACACTGGAGGTGTCGCAGACATCCCTCGTGAGATTGGTTTGGAAGAGATAATGGTGGATGGTGGGGTTATGGGTGGTGAGGTGGTTGGTAAAGGTAGGGTGATGGCTTGAGTGAGGACTTGTGAGGCTATAGTGGTGGGTGGTGTTGGTAGTATTGTAGTTGGTGTGACGGTTTTGGGTTGGGGAAGTAAGGATGGTTTTGCTCCATATGCTTGTAGTTTGTATTGGGGAGCTAAAAACTAAGGAAGTGAATATGGATGAGGTTGGTTGTGCAGGTGGTGTTGAGGCTTGGGTAGGTTCAGGTTGAGATTGTTGTTGAGGTGGTGAGTGTGGTGAGGAAGGTATTTGGGGTAGGAAAGTTGGAATTTGTTGGTCTGTAGGTGGAGGGTTCAGGTGAGGATTCAGGTGAGTCATGGAGTAGGTTCTTGGTTTTCTTGGCTTTGGATTTCTTTTTGGTTTTTGGTGGTTTAAGGGCAGGGATTTGTATTTTGGTCACATCTAGGGTTTTGAGGGCTTGGGCTAGGGCTTCTTTGGTTATTTTTGGTTGGTCTGAGGGCTTGTCTTGTGAGGGAGACTTAACATGAGACTTGGTTGACTTCTGGGAGTCTCCATGTCTCCTCAAACACTTTAGGGGCGGCTGGTCTTCTTCCTCCTCCTCAAGCTCTATTACTTTGCCATTTTCTGCTAACTTTCTCTTCAAATCGTGTTTGGCCTTTGTTCTATCTTCGGCCGGCTCATCGGACGAATCTTGACTACCTCCAGCTACAAGTTCTTCATCACTTTCTCCTTCACCAGACGCCTCTACACCAACAGGCTCTGTCTCTTCAAACAATCCAAACTTGGGCGCAGGTCGTGGTCATGTGTACTGATGACCTCTGCCCTTGGTGCTCAACAGCACACCAAAAACTGATTTCTTAATCTCGTGAATGTGAAATGTCTCGGGGTGTGACCTCTTGTCTTTTACTTTCTTGTATCCCGGCCTTTGAACGTCTGGGATCATATCATCTAATAACATCTGCACAAATCTTGGGTACATCAACCATGTGGCCCCACTCTTGATGTTCGCAAGCATGCACAGAAATATTCGTCTTGAGTAGTTAAACTTCTCTTTGTTGGTCAATGCGTACATAACTCGAACCCAGTCTGTGCTCATGCTGTCAAAACCGCCTCAAATATCTGTGAAGCAATGAGTAATAATATGGAAGAGAAATCTCCAATATGGTGATAGATGGCTCTTTTCTAGGCTCTTCCATTCTGTGTCATACCCCATTTGTGTAACGAACCCTTCCAGCATCTTTTTGATTCCTTTCTCGTACTTGTAATCGGGCTGGTCGTCGATCTTTAACACCCTTCTGATGTCATCTTCAGTGATAGTTAATTCTTGTCTTGAAATAGTCGTGGTGAAGGACATAGAATCGTCAGCAATTTTGGCGAAGGCCCAGAAATCTAAGATCCACTTGTAATAGATGGCTGGATCCGCAGTGATGGCATATGCAAGGGGCGATTGCTTGAGCCCCTTGACAATGGGAGTAAACACCTTGTCACCCTTTGCCTTAGGCAACGCTAGAGCACAAAAGTTGTTATGACCCTGAAATTTTAAAATCAAAAGATCATGAGAATCATCATTAAGTCAAACCAAAACAAACAAGATATGTACATAAACATTAAGACTTTACATAGTAGAAAAAATTTAGATTTAATACTACCATTATGTAAATTCTAGATGTGAAAAGTTAATAAGTTAATTTTAGACAATCTATAAGTCAATTGGATCATAATGTACAAAGATCAAGATCAAAACAGACCACAAGTCCAAACAGTGTGTTTGAGTAAAAACAGATCAGTTGCATTGTGTTTGAGTTTCTGAAAAATTTGCTAAGTAGGAGTTTTTCGCATGAGACATTGTTTCGCTTCGCATGGTCAAGCGAAGCGAAACAGAAAGTGTTTTGCTTCGCATGGTCAAACGAAGCGAAAGACTCTTTCATGCGAAGACCTGTACTTAGCCCCTTTTTATCCTCTTCTTTCTTTACTCAAGATCGCCTTAAAGCGAATTGGGTTTCTGGAAGGTTTGGACTTGAAGCTCCTATGATTACTAGGTCAATTTGTCCTTAGAACATATGAACAAAAACTTAAATCTACAAACTTTATACAAACAACCCTAAGGCTAAAAATTAATGATGATACTCAAGATTTATAAGTCCAAGAACAGATTATTCATAACATATGAACCAATTTCATATGAAGATCAATTATGAATTGACCCGACGGCTCATCTGAACCGTCGTCTCGATCCACGGGAACCCAGAAAACAAGAAGATGAAGGATTCATGAAGTTCTGATTGTTATACCCAAGGTGGATACTCTGGATTCAATGGCATATTTGTGATTATGAGGGCCGGATGCTTTAAAGATTTGAAGAAAATCTGGGTTTAGAGAGTTTGAAGATTTGAGAGAGGAGAGAGTGAAAGTTCAAAAGATTTTGATGAATAATGAAAGATATTTTAGGTTTTCCTTATATATAGGGTCAGCTTATCTCGCGATAAGGTCAAAACATCGTGAGTATTTACCGAAAATACATTCTCAGTCCTCGGTCTTTAAAAATATTTGCATTTTCAAACCCGAAAAACATCTACCCACCGAATCCACGCACTTGATTGTTTATAGTATTTCCTTTTGTTGGTCCATAACTGTTAACCTATGCACGATCGATCTCTTTTGTCAAAACAAATCATAATAAAATAAGATACTAAAGTAAAATCAAACTAAAAATAAAAATAAAAATAAAACAAAGTAAATAGAAATAAATTTAAAATAAAACAATTTTAAAGTTAAAAGCAATAATATTTAAATTAATTTTCATAGAATTTTCAAAGAATGATCACGATATGGAATCATATTGATTTGCAAAGCTCTACATCGCGTTTGCATTTTGAAATTATTGTGACACAAGTTCATCATTGACTGTAGATATTGTCCTCCTTTTTAACTTGACAAATGTTTTGATGCCAAAAGTGATACATTTAGGGTATTATTAGGCACGGTGCGTATGTGGTCCCCACTTAATCGGATATGTTACTGATTCCATCATATCTCAGGCCTACTTTGTGTTAACATATCACCTCAACTTGACTTAGACCTTTCTTAGTTGATCACAGTAATCTTATTAACACACTTGACACTTTGACTTTGTGCACTTGAAACTTTGTACACTTAACTCGATCTAGAAAGATTAAAATAAAGCAGAAGTTCAGGCCATAACAATCAGGTCGGATAATACCATATTATCGCGCAGAGAAAGTCCAAGGCTTGAACAAAAGAAAGAAAATAAAACAAAGCAGAAGACTCAGGGCCTTAACAATCAGATATTGTATGACTACAAACGTAGAAAGTCCAAGGCTTGAGTCGAAAATAAATGAAGAAATAAAGCAGAAGTTAAAATTCCTAGGACTGACTCTTTTTCTGACTTCTTTTCTTTTTTTTTTTCTGACTCTGTTGTTTTTCTTTTTCTTGCTTTTCTTTGACTTTTTACTTGACTCAATGAAAATTGACACTGACTTTCATAAGACGACTATGATCAGGTAAAGAGAGGCTTGGGTATGACATGTGTAGTTACATTTTTGCCTTCATTAATATGACTTAACGGAATCATGCAACCGCTTTATAATTGTATATCCACTTGTACCGGCATTAGTTTAAGTTTATATCACTTGAAACTTACTTGTTTGTCAAGCCTACCTACACATAAATGAATGACCTTGTAGCCTTTTGTTCTATTTTTTTAACGCGCTAGAATCATTACAAACCAATGTACTATCACTTTCCAAATAGTCAGATCTAATTCTCAAAATTTGAAAATTTTAATTTTCCGACTCCCTCTAAGCAGGAGCTCCCTCTAAGCGGGACAATAATTCTTTTTGAATTTTCTTGAACTATAGAAATAAAATCTTTTTGTTAAGTCAAATGACTTGATTTTTGTTTTACTGAAAGTAAATTTTAAAATCTTTTGGTGAGTTAAAGTTAACTCATTTTCTCCCTCTAAAAGTGTGACATATTTGAAAAATATTTACAGTTTTAAACTAAAAGATAGTCGATAAAATTTTACTGAAAGGCAATCATGCCCAAAGACTCAACGAGAAACAAAAATCGGGCACGACTGAAAGCTTTTGTAAAGAGATCTGCAAAGTTAAAATCAATATGGACCCATTTTATTTCGACAAGCTTGCGATCATAACAATCACGAATAAAGTGTATCCGGATGTCAATGTGCTTAGTCTTTGAGTGCTAGATCGGGTTTTTGACAATAGCAACGGCCGCCTCATTATCATATTTGATCGTTGATCCATAGAAATTCAAACCGTAATCCAGCAGCTGATGCTGGATCCATATCACTTGAGAGCAGCAGCTGGATGCGGCGATGTACTTGGCTTCGGCTGTGAATGTAGACACTGTGACTTGTTTCTTGCACTGCCATGAGATTAACCGATCTCCCAGGAATTGACATCCACTAGATGTGGATTTTCTGTCCAAGTTGCATCCCCCATAATCACTGTCGGTGTAAGCATGAAGTTCCAAGGGAGAGTCTTTTGGATACCAAAGATCCAAACGTGGTCTCTATTTCAAGTATCTGAATATACGCTTGACAGTAGTCATGTGGGATTCTCTTGGGTCAGACTGATATCTGGCACACTGACAAACAGGGAACATGATGTCCGGTCTGCTTGTAGTGAGATACATCAAGGAACCAATCATTGACCTGTAAAGGTGTTGATCAACTGGTTTTCCTGATGAATCAGGAGCGAGAACAGGACGCGTAGCGATTGGTGTCATGAAAGCAGTTGAGTCTTTAAAACCAAATTTCTAAACAATGTCATGAACGTACTTTTCTTGGTGAATCAAAGTCCCGTCCTTCTTTTGCTCAACTTGTAAGCCCAGGAAGAAAGTCATCTCCCCTAAGGAACTCATTTCAAATCGCTTCTGCATGATCTCAGAAAACTCCTTGCACAGAGTCTCATTCGTGGTCACAAAGATAATATCATCAACATACACTTGAACGAGAATCAAATCACCCTTCACTTTCTTGACAAAGAGAGTTTGATCAACAATGCCTCTTTTGTATCCATTCTTCACTAAATGATCAGCCAGTGTGGCATACCAAGCACGGTGAGCTTGGTGAAGACCATAAAGTGCTTTGTCAAGTCGGTAAACATGGTCAGGATAATTTGGGTCTTCAAAACCTGGTGGTTGGCTCACATAAATTTCTTCTTTTACTTTCCCGTACAAGAAAGCAGTTTTCACATCCATCTGATATACTTTGAAATTCATGTACGAGGCATATGCCAAAAAGATACGAATTGCATCCAATCTGGCCACCGGTGCATAAACTTCATCGTAATCAAGTCCTTCTCGTTGCCAAAAACCTTGCACTACCAACCGGGCTTTATTTCTTATAATCACTCCCTTGTCATCTTTCTTGTTACGGAACACCCATTTTGTTCCGATTGGCTTCTTGTGATCTGGTTTCTTCACTAGCCTCCAAACGTTTAGCTTCTTGAACTGCAATAGTTCTTCTTGCATTGCTTCAAGCCAAGAGTTTTCCTTCAAAGCAACTCTGTAGTCATTGGGCTCTACCTGCGAAATAAAACAAGCAAAAAGACACCTGTTAATGTTACCAGAGGTGCTGCGTGTTTGGATGCTAGTGGACGGATCTCCAATGATTTTCTCAGTCGGATGTCGGCGATGTATTAGTAACTGTGGAATTTGTTCGACAATCTCGACTGGCGTTGCCTCAAGCTCAATGGTCAGGCTCTCTATGGGATGAAAGACCGTGGTCACATTGACAGCGGCATTTGGTTGAGGATCACTTGCATCTTCTTCTTAATCAACCAAATGATCCTGAGCGATGGTGCCTTCCCATAGGTTGTCATAGAAAGGTACGACGACAGCAGGTACCGATGATGAGTCAGTGGTGCGAGAATTTCCAACAGGAACGGTGTCATTCTGCACATTCTCTTGAATAGCTTCCTCAGCAGATCCATGAACTTCTTCTTCAGAGGAAGGTGTAGGAACTGATTCAACTATACTTGTATCATGAGCTGGGGAAGCTTCCATTTGGTTGGTTTGTTGATCAGCCGGTTGAATGGTCTGGTCGTTTCCCACATTGTCAGCTGACATAAATGAGTCGGTGTCTGAATCATCTGTGTCTTCGACAGCGGAAATTTCAGTAGAGATTGCAGATGTTTGCATATTGACTTCTGGGACAGGTTTATTTGCCCCGTGTGGACCATTGAGTGTGGGTGCGGGTGCATCAATCTGAATGTCCGTCAGACCTTTCAGAATGGCGTGCATCAAGATTGATTGATCAACAATTGTCGGAGATGGTGCAGGAACAACAGGAGACATCACTGGTGCAGACGGTGGTACATACATTCCTCGAAACTGCCTAAACAAGCCTTCATAATCAAACATCCAATCAGGACCATGGTGTGCATCGGTAGGGTTCAGTTCTTGCCAATCAATGTTGTAGGACTCCAAAATCACTCAGGTTTTCTTGTTGAACACCCGATAAGCACTTTTGTCAGCGGAATAGCCAACAAAATAGCACTCATCCGACTTTTCAGCAAACTTTGAAGTTGTAGCAACATTTGGCGGAAGAACTGTGCAAGGACATCCGAATGTCTTGAAGAAATTAACCCTTGGCTTGTTTCCATAAAAGACTTCATAAGGTGTCTTATTAAATCTTTTTTTCAGCAACACACGATTCTGAGTGTAGCAGGCAGTGTTAATGGCTTCCCCCCAGAAGAATAAAGGGAGTTTGGAGTATGACAGCATGGTTCTTGCAGCTTCAACCAGTGTACGATTTCGTCGCTCAGCCACCCCATTTTGTTCAGGAGTGTAGGGTGCACTGAATTGACGAAGAATCCCCTTGTTGTGACAGAATTCGTTGACGGCTTTGTTGCAGAATTCTGTTCCATTGTCACTTCTGATGCACTTGACTCGTTTGTCCGTCTGATTCTCAACCAACACGATGAATCTGATAAGAAACTGAGATGTCTCATCCTTGTGGCCTAGCAGAAAAGTCCAACTAAAACGCGAGTAATCATTAGTAATAACCAGACAATAGGCTTTTCGACCTATTGCCATTGGTTGAACGGGACGAAAAAGATCCATATGCAGCAGTTGAAGAGTGGAGTTTATGGAATTGACAAACTTGGGGCGGTGAGGGAGTTTGTGCTGTTTACACTTAGAGCAAGATAAACATTTTTCAGCACAATGAAAAGATTTTACGGGCAAGCCCCTCACATGGTCACCTTTAACCAACTTATTTAAGTTCTTAAAGTTGACATGCCCTAGACGTCGATGCCATAAGGATGAGTCGTTCTCCAAGGCCTTGGACATCAAACAAGAAGCAGTCCGCATGGAATAATTGCTTCTCATGTCCAGAATGTAAGCGTCATTATGCCTCGGATTACGCAACATAATCCACTCTTCCGGGACTTTGAAGCCTGGTTTAAGAATAAGACATTCATTTTCAGTGAAAAGAGTTGAAAATTTCTTATCGCAGATTTGAGAGACGCTGAGTAAGTTGTGGTTGAGTTGTTCCACAAGATTGACTTCGTCGAAGGTCAATGTGCCATTAGAGACCTTGCCTTGTTTCGTGATTTCTCCTCCTATGTCACTAGCAAAGGAAACATGTCCACCATCGAATTGTTTTATGTCAAAAAACAGGGACTCATCTCCTGTCATATGTCGGGTACAGCCGCTGTCCAAGTACCAAATACTGTTGACAGGCCTTCCAGGCTGACCCTACATACATGAGCAGCTAGTTAGTAGGAGGGTCCCGAGACGAACCTGTCTCGGGAAAAGCAAACAGAAAATCACCCAGTTTTATTTTATGATTATTGAAAATGTAATCTTTTGGAGAATCTAAATCTGAAGTGCAATCACTCGAGGAACTTGTGTTAAGATTCCCTCGGTCCTGAAAAGGTTTTCTTGATTTCCTTTGTTTTGGTTTGGGTTTGATTAACGATTCTTCTGTGTTTGCTTTGGAAAACGGTTTAGAGGGGTTTTCAGGGTTTTCAGCTTCTGACCTTTTGGCTAACAGCTTCCTTTCTCTTTGTGTTAGCCAGAAGGGTTTCTTGGGTTTGTCGGTTCTTTTAATTCTTGAATCCGTCTCACTGGCTGAGGTACAAGTTTGATAAGACATTTTCTTAGGTTGAACACTTAACTCAATAAATGTCTGACCAAACTTACTTTTGGCGTCTCTTTGTTGCTTATGCCAGTTCTTGCAGTGTCTCGCAAGATGAGACGGATTCCCACACACAAAACAACATTTTCTTTTGTTACAATCATAGACATGTTGATCACTGAAATATGTGGGGTGAGGTGATGTGGTAGAGTTACCGTATTGATAACCTCTATCTGTGAACACATTTGAATGATTCAATGCAACGTAATTTGACTGCCTAGGTTTATGACCAGAGTAGTAATAGGTACTATCAGATTGATCATAAAATTGAGAACTATTTCTATTAGTAGTATTTTGTGAAAATGAAGTTTTCTTTGAAGGCACATTTTTACACGACGTGCTTGGTTTTTCATTTTCAAAGGCAATTTCTTGTTTTCGTAAGTCCTCAAAATCACTATCAGTTGACGAGCAACTAGAACTTGTCTGTTCATCAACTTTAGCCACATTTGTTTCATCAAAAACTGTTTCACACTCAGAATCAGACGAAGAACATTCACTTTCATTACAAACTTCTTTACAATTTTCTTGACAATTGGTTTCACAAAATACAGGTTTTGATTCCGACATTAAACATTCCAACATGGATTCACAAACTTTGTTACAGACAGGGTTATTAATAATTTTGGTTAGACCCACACATGACTCAAAACGTGGTTCTAATCCTCCATTTTGCTTAAAACCCTGATTAACTTTCCCACAATCACCATTGTTTATATGACTTGCTTCACAAGACACATTTATCAAATGATTGAATTAGAGCAGCAGTTTGAGATTCTGCGGGAATAAATGTCACAGGTTTTAGTATCCTACCAACACCGTATGCCATTTCTTCATCAGGAGAAGTATTATAACTAAAATGGGGCAAACTGGTATAGTTATCATTGAATGGTGGTGGTACGGCAGTGTAGTCGTACCCCAACCCTGTTTTAACTTTAGTACTTCTTTAGGCTCCAATAAGATCATCTAATTTTTCAGATGATGCCTCAAACCTTTCGACTTGTTTTTCCATTTCTTTCTTATTAGCAACTTCGAGTTTTAATCTCTTAATCTCTTCTTTTAAATCATTAATTATGTCCTTATAATAAATGACATTATGTTTTTCTCGAAAAATTTCAAGTCTAAGATTAGCTACATCATTGTGATGAGTTTTGATCTTTTCAATGTAGATCTTATCAGCTTTTACATATTCAATGTTCAATTGACGAAGTTTTGCATTTTCTTTCAAAACTTCGTCTTGTAAGTATCTATAGTATGTAACCTTGTCACATGATTCCATGCAAATATTTCGTTTTACCTTATCAAGGTGTGATGCACTAGAACCGGCAGCAGAAGATGAAGAGGCTTCATTTTTTGTAGTGAAAGCCATGCTAGCCATATTCAGCGGATTCTGTAGCTCTTGAAACTGTTCGTCCCAATCCATACCAGTGTGAACTTCTGTTTGAGAAACAAGGGCTCTTGAGTTTGAGCTTGAGCTGCCCTTGTGTGGACGATTCCCAATTCTTGGAGCTGAGTTGTTTGCCTTTTGATCCTCAGGCCTCTTTCCAGCAGCTTTTGCATTCTCTTCATCAGTTACTTCTGTCACCTGTATATCGTTTGCTGGTTTGGGAGGATTTGTGCATTCCCTGGCAAAGTGACCCATCTCTGCACAATTATAGCATCGAAGCTTGCTCTTGTCGAAACCATTTCGCTTTCGATCAGAATTATTAAAGCTGTCTTTTCCGTAGGTTTTGATGAAGTTGGTGGCCCTTTGCACAGCCATGGCCATCTGGTACTTGATGTCCATTTTCTCAAGATCCTTTTGGTTGATGTCTTTCAGATCACCTATCTCAAACTGAGCCGGTAACAAATTTCCTTGCAATAGCTCTTCATGACAAGACAGAAAAGCTTTAACGAGTGTCACATTTGAATCATTCAGCATGGGAATGGCTTCACAATAGCTGGAGGGCTTGTTTGCTTGAGGTTTTGTTGCAGAAATTCCATGTGCCTTCAGAGCTTGAGCAAATGCACTGTCAACTGCTTTTTGAAACGAACTTGCACTGGATGGAGTTGATGGGTTGCTGGTGGAAATAAAAGCTGTTGATTGTGAAGGAACAGTTGGTGAGTACTTGGGATTGGTCACGGGATATACATTTTGTTGGGTTTTGCTGACAAAAGCTGTTGGCACACTTGAAGATGTAGTGCTTACTCCGGCTTGATTCAGAGAATTCATGTGATTGTTCATCCTCATTTGTTCATCCATTTCGAATGATTTGATAGTGGATATTAGTTCATCGTTAGTCATCCCATTCAGATTTGTGGTTCTCTTGATAGTTATTGTGTTTACACTCAACTATAAGGCAAAGAGTTCATCAACTTGTGAGTCACCTCAGTGTTGGGAATGTTAACACCTACAGCTCTTACTTTGACCATGAGCTTCTCAAACCTCTTCACTAAGTCTAGCACAGCCTCACCTTGACGATGGTTGAACATGTTGAATTCTTCCTTCAACAGTGCTTTCTTGTTTTCTCTAATTTCAGCATTTCCTTCAACCATCTCAACAAGAGCTTCCCATAATCCCTTGGCACTTCTGTGTTCTCGTAGTGTCTCTGTGATTTCATTTGAAAGACAAACTGTCAACAACAGAAACGCTTTCTTGTCTTGTGCTAACTTATCTATATCATCTTGATCATAATTCTCAGGTGCCTTAGTTTGTTCCCCAGCATCAGTGCGAGTTACTGGAACATGAGGACCCTCTTCAAAACATCTCATCAAATCAGTTTCAGTTAATGAGATGAAATTCATGAACCTCCATTTAAAATCAATGAAGTTATCATCTAAGGTCATAAACTTAGGAGGTTTTTGAGGTGTTCCCACTTGATTTTCTAACAGCAAGTAACCCTTCAATAATTCTGAGTCAGTACTAGCCATGGTGTAAGTCTTCAACCGAGCTTAATCTTCAAAACAGTTAACTTTTTCACATAAATAGCTTCAAGCGAAGCGAAAGGATTCCAAGCGAAGCGAAAGGATTCAGAAAGCAAATCTTCCTTGAGATCTGTTTCACCCACTTTTGTCAGTACAAGTACGATGTTTGATACAATGCTTGAGCGAAGCGAAATTTTTACTTTTCAAACTAACAAACTTGGAACCCGTAAACACCACTTTTAACACTAAAGACTTTCGCCAAGAACATTTCTAAGACATTTTATGAAGTTTTTGCCAATTCTTTTTGTATTTTTGATAATTTTCTTTGTCAAAAACACTTGAACACTTATTTTCTTCTTTTTAAGATCAAAATCCAAGGTTGTGATCCAAAAACCCTCAACTAGTGAGCCGAAGCTCTGATATCAATTGTAGGTCCCTATTCGGGTGGATCTAACAACGTCTTTGGATCAACCTAACTTAGTGCTAGCGGAAATTACACTAAGCAACCAAGAGGTCTCGGATCTTGAGTTTATTTTCGGATAAGGAGAGGAAAGTAAGAGAGAGAGAGAGCCAAGTGAGAGAGATAGAGTTTTTGCAAAGGTTTTTCTTTTGTATATCTTACTTCAACAACCAACAAACATGAACTTCTAACTACTATCAACCCTTTTTCATCAACAACCTTGCTTCTCATGGCATGCTTCCTATTTATAGGGAAGCATGCATGAGAAGTAAGGTACTACTAATGCCCAATGGGCTTCATTACAATGGACCATGGCCTAAACAATGTACAAAATGACCCATCGGCCCAAATACATAATTTAATCAATACAAAAGACTAACTATAAAGAACGGGGCCTAACAGCCTGCTTTTAATTACTCTTTGAAATTGGATTTTAATAATCCAAATTTGGCATTTTGGTTAACAATAATCCCAGCTTAAGAAATTCACCATGTTAATCTCAAATTTCACCATATTAGCCTTCATCGCTCCCTTTTCTAATGGAGACTAACCCAGATAGTTTTGAGACAAAATATATCATTTCTCTAAGTTGACAGAGTAAAACAAAACTTATGTTTATTAGAACTCAGGTTTATTTTTCTTCACCAACTAGGGGTTCAAACGAGCTGAGCCCGAGCTCAATTAGGCTCGAGCCTAGCCCAAGCTCGACTCATTTAACTTACATAGAGCTTGAGCTCGGTTTGCTTCTATCGATATTTCTAAAGCTCAAACTTGGTTCGTGAGTGGTTTTTCAAGCTCGAACTCATTTCGTTTACTATTTATTAATCAATTTTTGTAAATTTATAATTATTTTTATATATTATTTTAATTATAACTTTTTATTATATGTATTATTTATTTAATTTTTTCATAACTACATGTGCTAATTAATTATAAATTTCCAACCCTCCCTTCAGATACAGGTGGTAGTCGTGGCGGTAGCGGTGGTAACAAGGATCGCGGTCGTGGTTGTGTTTGTGGTCATGGTGGTGGCACAGCTTGTTGCCCGCTTGCCTTCTGTTTCGATGTAATCAAACTAATAGTTTTAATCGTGAAAAAACTAACCGGTTAGTTTCCATTAAGAAAAGGCTCAGTGGAGGCCAATAAAATTAAATGTGGGATTAATCTAAGAAACTTCTTAAGTTGGGATTAATATCGGTCAACAGGTCAAAGCTTGGATTATTAAAGTCTAATATCCCTTTTATAATTGATTATAAATACTTGGTTGTTAAGTTAAGGAGGTTGATATGATAATTATGAAACAAATCAAGTGGAAAATGGGAAACAGAACATGTTTTGCATACTAAGGCCATCGCATGCGAAGATCAATAAACATCAATGTACAACTCTACCGCCGACTTGATAACGTAAGCATGGAGTTACTTGTTAGTATGGGCAACTCAAACCCGAGTTGATTTAGTTCATATTAAAGATCATCGTGACTTAACTACATTCATGATATCAAAATATTGTGTTAGAAGAGAAAACCTTTGGCCTTTCATTTCTAAACAAATATACGCGAGAAGTTTACTATTCCTCAAGATTTTACTTCCAGTAGCTACTTTGTGGTGTTTCCCAAATTCTTGTTTGCTCATTGAAGCTTCCAATTACAGCAGATTGTTTGTCATCAGCAAGCCGATCAGCAACAACGTCATAATATGATACATGATCGAATTTCTGCAATATTTTGAATGACTTCCTTCGTTTCGGATCAACAATAATTTGCCCATCTTTAGATATTTCTCCTGTTGCTCTAACTTTAAGATATTTCACTTGAAAGGTTGAATTTAAAGCTTGTTGATCTATGCTTAAGATAACTGCACCAAGCATCTCCCCCAAAAATGTATCCTGCAATACGTGTAAATGAATGTGCTGTTTACAAAAATCATGCACGTTATAAAATGGACTGTTGAATAATGGGTCACACTGTCACAATGGGTTTGGGTCAAAACAGGCCAAGTCGCCTAGAAATACTTTGTCCATAAACCCTTTACTATTATTATTATTATTAAGCGTGTCAAATATTATTAAAAAACTATATAAAATGGTACCCAAAAAAATGAACAAATTTTGTGACTTTACCCTTCTAGTTAGAGATGTAAATGAGCTCAGCTCATTTAAGTTAAGAGAGGTCGTTTTAAGCCTTAGTTCCAAAGCTCAAGTATAGATCGTGACTAGATTTTCAAGTTCAAGCTTGGCTTGCATATTTTTTTTAATAATTAAGTAATATATATATATATATATATATATATATATAGGATTTTAATGATCCTTATTAAATGATATTAGCTGATAATAATCCCAAGTCAGTTTATTGCCACTGGCGGCCCCAAATTTAAAAAGTTACCCCCCAATGCCTCCCCCCCCACAAATATAAAAAGGACTTCACGGCGTTATAATTTTTTTTTTTTGAATTTCAAACTAATGTTTTAGGCCTTTTGATCGGAAGGAGGATACAAGTATATTGATGCAAAACTTAGTTCGAAACGGTGCTCCAAAACGACGAAACACTGCTTCAATTCGGGTGTTTGAATTTCCAATTAACAAAAATAAAGCCGTTTGGATCACCGTTTTGAGCTAAGTTTTACATCAATCGACTCGTATCCTCCTTTCGATTAAAAGCCTTAAAACATTAGCTTAAAATTTGAAAAAAAAATATTACCCTGTTAAGTCCTTTTTAAATAGGAGACCATTGGGGCCAACTTTTTAAAATTTTGGACCGCTAGTGGCAATAAACTGACTTGAGATTATTATCGGTCAATCCCATTTAATAGAGATTATTATAATCCAATAAACCCATTTATAATTATAACTTTATGCATAACATATATATTTAGTTGTTTTATCATAACCTTATATATAACAATTGTTATTATATATATATATATTATTAAATAAAATTATATTGATTATTTAGAGGGGCACGAAAAGACCGGTTTTAACCTAGTTTGGTCCAAACTGGAATTGGTTCTAACCCGAACAAGATTGGAAAAAATAACCCGATTTGTGCACCTCTACAATATGTTAAGCTTGGGCTCAACACGATTAGCGATCTATAGTAGCTCACAAGCATCTCAGCTCATTTACACCCCAAGAGAAAGCATAACCAGTATTGACCAGTTCATAAGTAAGTGGTCGAAATTACCGCATCAAATTGGGCAAGTGCATATAACAAAATCAGAATTAATTTAGTTCGCAAGTACCATGTGTTGATATCTATGATTCTTCTGTTGCAACTGATACATCCTTGCCAGCAACCATTGGCTGAAACGAGCTTCAGGTGTCTTGTTCTCCAAGTCGAGCTTTTTAATAATATGTGGAAACAAACAAACCTTTCGTTGCAGGCTAAGAGGGATGAGTGTCACATAAAGCATTGAATTAAACACCACTTTTGCAGCTAAAGGGTCTAGAAACATGTTCATTTCAGCATATTTGTTTGAAGGAATATTGATGACATTTCCTTTATCATGTCTGTTGTAATCAATATGTCCACCTAATATAAATACATCCTGCAATAAAATTCATGATCTATTATTACGATGCGTGATTCTTAAAGGATAGCATAGTTATGTTTACTAAACTCGCTAAACCTGAATGATGGAACTAGCATTTGCATCTGCAAGTATTATGTTTGCTAAAGTGGTCAACGGTCCGTTAGTCAAAATGGTAATCTTAGATCCAGGATCAGTTGATTTAACTAATGATTTCCAAACTTCTAGTGCTAGTGGTTGTCTAAGTTGAGGAAAATCAGTATTCCTAGGAGCTCCAAATTTTACAGAGTTTTCGGCTGTATACCTGCCAAATTTAACCATGATCTCTATTAGAGGTGGCAGTTTCAATCAGTTATAAAAAATAAATAAATAAATAAATAAAAAAGAAAAAAAAAGGAGCGGATGGAAACTCATAAATTGAAAATTTTAATACAAACATCCCAGTAAGATGGAAAAGTTGTAAATAGTTTTACAATTACCTTCTTGGGCTTCTTGGTAGATCGCGTGCAAGTCCAAAAAGAGTGTCGGAATCTAATAAGCCACCACTTCCATGAGGGATAGCCTTCAAGTATTTGCAATCTCCAACACTTGGATCATTCGGGTTGGTCTGGTTTAAACCAAATGAATCCCCTAAACCGACAACAATATCGTCACGACCCATCATATGCAACAAATCATAGATTACATCTATTG
This sequence comes from Bidens hawaiensis, assembly GCF_021521415.1. Lineage (NCBI taxonomy): Eukaryota > Viridiplantae > Streptophyta > Magnoliopsida > Asterales > Asteraceae > Bidens > Bidens hawaiensis. The sequence continues at coordinate 518,942 of NW_027492287.1, forward strand.
TTGCTGCATTTGCCCACCCTGTTGGAGTTACTAATATTGCCTGAAATAAAACCAAACAAAAAATGAAAACCATGTTCATCTACAAGCATGCACTGAAATATAGAGATAATTGCATGAGACATATTTTTCAGTACCTTGAGATTTATTGTCTCCACCGGTACTTTGAGAAGATAAAAGAGAGCAAGAAAATCTCCTGCACTCATATCCATGTCGAACACGACCGTTTTCCCTAGTTTTTTCCCTTCAAAATCTGGTTTGTGAAGAACTTCCTTGTAATAAGGAAATTGAGATGTGAAATTGAATCTCCCTTTATTTTGTGGCGTGTTTAGTACCTGGTATACGTATATAAAATCAAATAAACCAAAGTGACATATGTTGTGTATACAGTACGTGCAACAATGTATTGCCACACGGGTTATATTTTATTTCTAATGGGCTAAACACACAAAAGAAAATTCATAGTTTGTTATAAAACCGTGTGAAAGATTTTCTTTTTAGATATTAGGTTATTACTGAAATAAATAGTTTTTGTGTGGGTTAATTGCACCAACATGCAAATACTTATACGGTCCCAACTCATACAAGAAATACATGTTTTGACCCAATCCGTTTGATCCACCCATTTTCAACTTCTAAGAAAATATAGTTTGAATCAACTTACGTCGAGAAAACTGACAAAAAATTCTCTTTCAAGTGAGCTACCCTTGTCACGGTTTTGCTTTGCCCTTGTAGCAACCAGTACATGCACCGAATCCGGTCCACTTACTTCCTCTGTGTAACCATCCTGATTTTATAGTTTCAGTATCTAAACAGTTAATGAAAATGTTATAACAATAGGGATAATTATTTTTATATTTTTGTGAACTAGTTAGACTTTTTGTGCAAGCAATCTTCTAAGTGATACTAGTATAGAACAATGGATTGCTGTAGCAAGAAGTTACCTTACATCTCCCATTATTTTGGAGGCAAAATGGATCTTGAATGCCTGTTTGAACATGACCACTATGAACTCCATTTTTCTTTAAGTTGAATTTTGGAACACTATCGTTATTAAAAAAATTGTTTGAGCCATCAGATATTCCATAAGGTTTATTGGAAGTGATAACAGTAATATTCATATACTCCATTTCAGAGAATTCGTTTTCTCCGTTCTTTTTGTGCAAGTTACGCATAATTGAAGTGGAAACACCTGACATAAATGAGTCCCACATAAAATAACTCTGCAACAATGAAACAAGGTATAAAAAGGTTATCTTGTCAAGACTAATTGTACATATAACCATAACTATATAAGTTACTAAATATAGAGAAAATAACACTTAGAAAAGCCTATATTGAGCCCATGGTCCATAAAGAAATAAAACATAATCAAACTAATACAATATTGAATATACATACAATTATCGCACATAATTACATATCGAGTTACAAAATATCACATAAAGTAATAAAAATTCAGAAACTAGCTATTATTTTATAGGGGCATAAAATGAAAAAGAACATAACAAACTTTACAAGTGACTAAAAGTGTGACTCCTCAACGGGTAAAATGATCATTTTTTTCAAGTCCAAAATGAATAAACTAAAGAACACACAACACGAAATCGAATAACTCCCAAAAATTTATTAACCAAGAAAACTTAACTCAAAACTTGATTACAATGTAAACCACAACTCGGTTTATTTAGCTAACCTAAACTCGTTAGACTATAAAACGAATTGTAACTAACTAGATAAATATAACCAACTTGTTATTATCTATGTTAGCCACCTTTATTTTGTACTACAAGTCTACAAGTTCGGTTTCTTACTTGTAGTCCATGTTACTTGTGGCCCATGTTTGAACATTAGGCAACGTTTATAAGACCTAAGGCCTTAACGTCGGAGACCATGAGTGTTACAAGTATCAGTTTTACGGACGATATGTTTAACTTCAAAAGGTCGAGGATGAAAACTATAATTTCACACCAACAACATAGGCAAATGCGTATTACTCTAGTAATTAAGTTAAAGATGTGTTTAAGTTTATTACCTTATAGAAATGATTGTCAAACCAAGTATCTCGAACCATCTTTAATGTCTTGAAAACATATTGTGCCTCATATGTACGCTGGTTCTGCTCAAATTCCTCAAAGAAGTTTTGAGTTATGGGAATTGTATTTGTTCCATCTAGGGGAACAAGTGTAATTGGAATCCCAGAATGAATAACCTGTAAAACACACATCCAAACACCGCCTTTAGTTATGAAAGATAAACACAACAAGTACTAATGTCTAATAAATCCTATACTTACCTGGTATGCGGCAAAAGGATCACCAAAGAAGTTAAACTCAGCATAAGGATTGCTTTTGTAGCATGTGTATAAATTACCATGTTTACCGCACAGTTGAGGCTGGCAAGATGAGTTGGCATTTTTGGGACAACAACCAGTTGGATTCTTTGACCTCACACCACCACCCATGACATATATATGCTCAATGTTTTTCTTTAAGTGTGGATTGGTCATAAGAAAAATGGCAATATTTGTGTGGGCTCCTATCACAAATAGACTAATGGGCCCAGCGGATATCTTCTCGATTATTACTTGCTGCGCTGTAGGTTGTTTAAGAGGCGTGTATCTCCTGCTTCCCTAGTTCATAATTGAAAGTCAACAAACGCATTAACTGTCTAGAGTGCAAGCAGAGATTCACAATCACAAATGGGCCTGGGCCTGAGACCGTATAGGCCCATCCAGAATAAAGACCAATTGGCCCTGACCTGGGTTAAGCTCGAAAGCCTGTTTGGGCTGGAACATATTTTCCGAAGTTGGGTCCAACCCTAGCGTGGTTAAGCCCAAAAGCCAGGCCTTAGCCCAAAAGGCTACTTTTTATGTATTTTATTTTGTACAAATTCTAGGATATTAAGTTACTAACTATAAAATTTGTCTGGGGTATATTGTTTAAAAAATCTTTAATTTATTGCTAATGCTTTATATTACATTAAGTTTGAGTAATGTTATAATTTATAATCACCTTTTACACTTGTTCTTATAATTTAAACCACTTGTAAGTTTTATGTGTTAATTAATGTGACTTGGCCTCCAAGTGTGACCTGGTAGAAGTGTTGACCGAGAAAAGAGGAAAAGAAGGTGGTATTCAGTTATGGGAGCATGGAAAGGAACATGGACTAAGTAGCTCAATTTAATTTTCTTTTGTTTTTTTTAAATAGCATAGTTGCAGGCATTTGTTTTCATAGAGTAAAAAGCACTTTCACATTTCAAGTATTTTCTTTTTGTACTTGCTTTTCAGTTTCAATATTAATCCCAGAAAATTGTCCCATTTCGAGCTTCTTCTTTGTTTAATTTCATCTCTGTTTTCCAACATTATGTTATAATTTTTAGCAAACTTTTACATAAATTTTGCAAAATGTGAAATAAAGAAGGCCTAAAAAAGGAGTGGGTTTGCTTAGGACGGATCAAGCCTATATTTTTATAGAATAACCCGACCCTTTTTAGAAAGGTCCAGGCTCTTTAGAGCCCAAGCCCATTAAGGCCAAGGCTTTGTATTAGGTAAATTACAATCGTAAGGGCAAAATGGACATATAATACCGGCATAAAAAAGTTAATACCAATTAGTGGAAATGACAAAAAAGTGTGACAACATATGAACTTCAAGGACGTTTTTTTTACTTACTGAAGTTAAGGATATGATCTTATCTGATATCTCATATATAAAGCACGAAAACGGTAATTTACCCTAAGGTAAATAATACCTGTGGAAGAAAGCTTTTCCTATAGCCAAAGTTTGTATCTTTATACAATCGTCCTCCAGGTCCCACAGGTATAGCCTGTCTATATCTACATGGTCCAGCTGTACCACTTCCCTAACCATATAGATTTGGTTAGTTAAATAACTGTTTCCATATGAGTAAGATGTAAACTCAATGGACATGATTAGTTAGTTACCTGGTCAATTATAGGCATATATCCACCAACATTTGGTTGTATTGTACCATCTTCAAGTATACCACCCTCACCTCCCACACCAACGGCTATATCATCTCGACCCATCATGTAAAGAATATCATAAATGTGGTTTACCGAATGACCACCGTCTGACCACTCATTTGTGTTGATAGTTATTGCCTGTACCAACATATAATTGTCCTCAATTAAAATCTTGCATTTGATTTGTGACTCAAAAATCAACTCTTGACCGCATTTAGAATCCTTTTTAGCTGGTTAAGTTTACCAAACTGAAACAAGAGGAATTATAGTTATACTTTTTAGTTAAGAGTTTCAGTGTTTCAACAGAATCGATGTGATGGTCCGCGCCCTTTAGAGGGAACATCTTCGGCCTATTTTTGGTACAGGTTTTCATAACAGTATCTGCATAATCTAACTAAAGTCTAAATTACTAATAAGAGTAGAAAACCAAAAATGAAATTTCACCGTGTACTGTTTTAATGATATCTGCAATTTGCATCTTAACTTTATAAAGTTATACTTTTTATTAAAATTGTTATTCTATGTATTATGTTACTTATATTTTGATGAAAAACGTGTCGGCAAATAAGATCAAAAGTATCTTAAAAATTCTACAAGTTGATTTTGAATTTATTGAGATTCATAAAAGTTTAAGGACAAATTTCATAAAGTAATATTTTGTTCTGAAGATGTTATAATGGTACTTGAATAATATATAGTACTGGAACATTGATGGTAAACAAGCCCAACTTGAAGTTGAAATTTCATTTAATTCATAAACAATAAAATATATATCAGAACTGCAAGATCCGCTTTTAACTCTTATAAGTTATAACAAGTGGCTAATTAAGATGGGAAACAAGCCCAGCTTGAAGCTGGAGTTTCATTTATTACATAAGCAATTGAATATATATTTGAAGTACAAGATCCGCTTTTAACTCTAATAACTATTTGCTATATAAACTGATTACTAAATGGTATGTGGTCTTACGGTATCAACGTGATAGAAAATGTGTACACGTCGGTCGAAGATTAAAATCTCATGATTGATTAATGTGTAGATTAAGATGTAAGATTAAACAGTATTTGTAAACCACATAAGCGCGTGCAAGTAGTGATTCAAGGATAACAAGATAAAAAAAAAAAAAAAAAAAAGAAAAACAAAAAACGAAAACAAAAAGTTTTAGAGTGTGTTGTGGCCACCGCCAAAGGGTGCCACCAATTACCACCGTGGATTCATGGACACCAAACCCATTACATATTCAGCGCCAAAGCGCGCCAAACAAGGGGCCATGAGAATAATGTAGGGCGTGAGGGCATTTGGAAGGATTTTTAATTATCAATTAATAATATAACTGACCGTTTCACCTTAACTAATTATTTATTTACCCCTTTCACGCACATGATCTCTCATGGCACACTCTTTTGAATTTGTCAACTAAGCACTTGCATTGCATGATTTGTCTCTTTCACATTGCTCTTTTCACCCCTCTCGTAATAGCATTAGCTCTCTCTCTCTTTAATTTTATATCCCTTTAAACAATTGAATTCAACATTGGTCTTGAATTGAAAATCCCACTCACTTTGTCAGACCAAGTGTACTGAGCTCTAGGGCATATAGCTCTCTCACTTTGTCAACCGCATCCTGTACGGGCGCTCTAGGGCATTGGCAGGCTAACATGTGCGAGAGAGATGTAGTCATAATTGGGTTTAGTTGCTTCTGAGGGAAAAGTAGTTGTTGGCTATTGAGTAGAAAAAAATTACTTTTGTTACAAATTATATTAAAAAAAAAATTCGATCTCTTAAGCAATTTTTACCCACGCAATTCCTTCTTTCATCTATTTTACATCCAATTTCTTCACTTTCAAACAATTTTTAACCAACCTTCAACTCTTCAACTATAAATCATTTAAACCAAACAACCTTTTTTTTCAAAACCTTCAACCAAATGACCCAAAGACATGAATGATGATTTTGATCTCCTATAGTAACCGGTTCATACGACCAGGCTGGGATATAGAAGTAAAGCAAAAACAAACCCTCATGTTCAACTTCAACCAATGCGTAGTCTAAATCACAAATTGAAAGTTTAAACTCAAAAATTGATCGACTGCTCGGGTTGAAGGAACAAAAGCAAATGGCCCTTGATCTTAAACTACTCGTGTCTAACATCAACCACTCGATCAGGGATGATGTAAGAACGAACTGTTTCATTAAAACTTTTTAGTACTTTGGTTTCCATACTATTTACTGTCACATTTTTTTAAGTATTTGTAATTTTATTTTTTATATTTCTTATTTTATAATTAAAATAGTATTTTTAATGTAAGAGCATTTCCAGCAGGTCCTCAATATTATTGTTATATTATTGTGAGTAAGTTCTTTATATTATATACAGTAGTTGTGAGTGGAGGAGACAAATAAACTTTTGTTAATAAGTAACTTTGGAGAAACATTGTTTATCATCTATAATTTTTTAATGTTTTTTGAAGTTGATAGTGAGTGAAAGGGAGAGAACATGTAATGATAAAAGTATAAAAGATATTATTTAATTGAAAAGAAGAGAGAAAATATAATGTTTTTTTTTAATTAGTGTGATTCCCAATCGGTTCTCCATCTCCAAATATAAAATTACACTAAAAATCCATATTTTTTTCTCTTATTCTCAATTAAATAATATTTTTTCTACACCTTTATCATTACCTTTTTACTCTCATTCACTCACAACCACTTTTAGAAAATATTAAAAAATTATGAAATATGAACAGTATTTCTCTAAATTTAACCATAAACACTAATAGCTTATCTCTCTTTTACTAACAATCAACTTGAAAAATATTAAAAAATTATACAATATACACATTCACATAATATGAAAAACTATGGATGCTCTAAACAATATAAATAAATAAACAAACAAACAAAAAAAATAAATAAATAATGATTAACAAAAAGAAAGAGTAAAATAATTGTGACTAGGTGAGAGTGTATGAGAGCCCTACATAGTACATGCACTTTTTAGTTAGTCCGAATACAATTTCATATAGTCCCATTATGGTTAGACGGTTAGCAAAGTCTTTCACACGTCATCATTCGTACAAATATCATTTTCAATTATTATTCCAAGTGATAAAAGGATAAAAAGATAAAATCTATATTCTAAGGATTTTAGGCACTTATTTTCGCCCAATAAGAGCATTTCCAGCCCGTCTCTCATCCTATCTCTATAATTACATCAAAAAACATTATATTTTTTTTTCTTATTTAATTAAATAATACTTTTTTATACCTTTATCATTTCAATTTTCTCTATTCACCCTATAATTTACAAAAAATACTAACTTTTCCCTAAATTTACAAAAAATCATTATCTTTTCTCTCTCCATCCTATAATTTACACTCACAACCACTCACAAACCCACCCTATAATTTACAAACTCTCCTAGCATTAATTTAAGGAATGGGTTGGGAATGCTTTAACATGTGGGCTTTCAACTTTTAACCCTAAATTTCTGAACCATAATTTTCTTCATAGTTTAATTAATTACTCATGCAACCAAATACTTTGGAATTTTAGGTTTGGAGACCAAGATAATTAACATAATACCAATTGAAATTAGATTTGTTCCCCAAATATCATTACTGGTAGTTTTTGGGACATTTTGTATGTTTCGGTTTTTGGTATTGTGGTTTCTTGACTACAAATGAATTTAATACGATTTTTGGTTTATTGATTAGCCATGGTTACAAACCAATCTGATACCATCAGTAGACAAAGAAAGAAAAAACAAAGCAATACCAAAACGGATACCATTCTAAAATAGCAGTACCTAACTAATAAATTTGATACAGTACTCGGTACCTAGTTTTCTCAAAACCATGATGCATGTAGTATGGAGAACAAGAACAATAAAAATCGAACCTGCAAATCGAATTCGGATTTGTTAAGCTTGAGGAGGTATAACATGGCAAAGAAATCATCAGAATCAAAATCCGTATCCAGAAGAATCCGGTGAGGACGGGCAGCGAAGCTGCTAAATCCAACCACAGTGATGATTATGGCAAACAACAACCTCCGCCACAGCAGCAACAGCTCCATTATTTCCGATCAACCTCCAAGGTTAACGAGAATATTAAATTTGTATCACGTTATTAGGTGAAAATTCTGGAAAACAAAGGTTAGAGAGAGAGAGAGAGAGAGTGTTGTGAGGTTGATGGTGGACCAGAATCAATATTCGAATACTGATGACGGGTGGACTCAGAATGTCAACTACTTTTAACACCTTTAAAAGTTAGATGTTTTTTTAGTTATTTTTATTTATTATATAATTTTGTCTCTTTTATAACTTTTATATTCTGTATGGTATGTGGTAACAGAATGGACGGCGGAATGAAATGAACGTGGTAATGGAATGGATAAATGAATGAAATACGTTATTACCATTTCAATGAGATGTTTGGTTATCATTTGGGAATGAAATGAATGAATACCTTCTGTTGTTTGGTAGGTAGGAAAGAAAGAAAAAAATTAAATTAAAATGGTAGTGGGGTAGCGATGGTGGTGGGAGGTAGGTGATGGTTGTGGCATTGGTGGGCGGTGATGGTGGTTGGCTGTGGCTGGTGGTGGGCGACGGGAGATAATGGTGGTTGGAGGTGGGTGGTGGCGGGTGGGGGTGTGTGGTGGCGGTAACGATGGAGGTAGCAGGCGTGGTGGCGGGTGGTGGGGCAGCGGTGACAGTGGGTGGTGGGGAGGCCGGGTGGTGGTGGTGAGGGGAGAGGGTGATGGTTGGTGGTGGCTGGGGGTAACGACGATGGTGGTTGGAGGGTGGTGTAGGTGATGTAAAATGAAAGAGGGAATGAAATGAAAAAAAACATGAGGTATGGCTGGAATGAAATTGGGGTGGTTTAGAGGGAATGAAGTGGACTAGGTAATAGGTCATCCCATTTTTTTGACCAACCAAACACATTTTTCTTCACTCCCTCACAATGAGTCATTCCATTCCGCCCTCCATTCCTACATACCAAACCCTACCTTTGCGTATTAACTTTCATATAACGGTCTATCAAGATACTAACGAACATTCAGCCAAAATTTTAAGTTACACTATATGAACGAAACGAATTACAGCACTACAAAACTATCCATCTTGTAATATAAACGACATCCAATTCTCCCATGTTAATTATATCCATCCTTTTCGATCTATTTCGCACCCAAAGATACCCAATAGTTTTATGTTTCAGGCCATATATGTTACTTATTTGCACCGAATTCCCATTAATACCGACAATTGTTGTGAGAGAAATGGCATAGTACACTTTTGCCTTCCGATTTAAGAACCTCGTATATTTATACTAACTTTTGCCTTCCGATTTAAGAACCTCGTATATTTATACTAAGCTGTGTAGATTTATCTATACATAAGTCACACGACTCAAACTTTTTTTCCTAAAGTTTATATCTGAATATGAAAAGATTATAAGCATGTCGAACGGTGTATTAAAAATCATATATAATAGCATACGTTACATATTAAGAGGGGTAAAGTAATTTTAGACAAGTTCAAGGAGTCATATATGAGGGCATGAGGCCCCTCAAGTTATGGCATGTCTTAAATTGCTATAGCTTTATACAGGAATGAGCAAATGCTACTAGGTATTGTTACAGAACATGAAACAAGCATTTTGGTAACAGTATCAGTACCAAGTTTTTAAAAAAATCGGCATCAGTACCGGTATTTACTGAATATTTGCCTACTATAATGTTACACCGTACTGGCACTAAACCGAGCATTTTTAGTGTAGATACCAAATTTTTGAGAAATTTGGGATCGAGATTTTTGAGGTCGGTACCAGTATAATACCGAGCTTATCCCTAGCTCTACATTGGAATATAGTTAGTGGTATTGATTTAATGATGGAAATTAACTACGAACTAGGTGCTTAGAAGTTAAAACCAGTGTGTTGCGCCGAGTAGGATAAGCTCGGTGACGACTTAGAATCCACACGTCGCGTTGGGTATTTGCCCGGGGCTCTGACCGCGTGCCTGTTGAAGAATGAGCCGGCGACTCATAGACAGTGAGGGAAAAAAGCTTGTAAACGCTTGAAATATGCGGCGGAAGCTATTGGTACGCTGCCAAATTAATATGGCTTTAAAGCATATGAATTACAAAATGTCTAAAACCTCAAGGTTTGACTCACAATAGTCAAACATCAGTAACAAAAGTGGAATGGAATATGAAAGCAGACAACAATAAACTAATGTAGCTAGCAGCTGTTGCAAAGTTGCTAATGCTAGTAATTAGAAATCAAATCACAAATCTTCAATCGAATATGGAACAATAACACAATGATGATACACAAATGAATTCTTTGATTAATATGATTTGTTTGATATAAACACAAGGTGATCACAGGGGTATATAAACCCTACCAAGTGACCCAACGGTTAATCATAGCCGTTATAACCTAATTACATACCGGACCCTAACCTATTTACAATAATACTTTTACTTTACATAAATAACAAACAGACCCTTAAAGTTGTAAATACGTTATTACGAGCCAAGACCTAGTCGCAAATCAATACGTTAAGTCGTGTTCATCAATACGTTAATGGAGATCAATACATTAAGCCTGGAGAGAATCCGGCAGCATAACGTTACATTAGATAAATATGACACAAATCTCTATGCAATAACACTATGGAAGGCCTATTTATAGGCATGTCCCATTCGTTACACTGTAGCAACGAATAAGCCTTCTCATTCATTAACATCACTAACGAATAAGTCATTCCATAGCCCCATTCGCTAAACACCCTTAGCGAATGGGTATACCTTAACGACTAAGCCACTATTCGTTACACTATAGTAACGAATGGGCTCCTAACTTAACGATTAGCCTAGTCTCTAACGAATGAGGCCTCATTCGCTAAACATGCTTAGCGAATGAGCCTTTATACATTAACATAAAGACTAAACTAGCCCTATCCTATTCGAACAGCTGCAGACACAAAATCCGTGCACTTACAAAAGTTTATAACCTAACTAATATTTAGTTTAACTTCCAATACTCCCCTTTAAACTAAATAGTTTAAGAGAGGTCTTCATTCTTCAAGATCTTTTTACATCAGAGTTGGTTCCTCGTCCTTCTCCTGGATTAGATTCGCCTCCTCTTTTTTTTTCCCATTTTGGACATTTATTCATATAATGTCAAAGTACATGACACTTGTGACGCCGTATGTGACACCTGTCCTGTTGTACTCGACCATCGCCTCGAATTCTACCAAACCCCGACCTTTTCCATGGCTACGTCCAAAGTCCTCCTGATATGAGTTCCCACAACCGCAATGCTCACATTTATGGTGTTTGCCCATTTCCCTTTCTGTAGGTCCCGAGGCGGGTGGATCTAACAACGTGTCTTGGATCAACCGAACTTAGTGCTAGCTGAAATCACACTAAGTCACCTAAGAGGGTTCGGATCTTGAGAGTTATTTCGGGTAGAAAGGGAGAGAGAAAGTAGGAGAAAGCTAGAGAGAAAGAAAGTATATAAAGTGAGAGTTTGGCAAAAGGTCGTTTCTCTCATGCCATGCTTCCTATTTATAGGGAAGCATGCATGAGAAACATGTCATATCATCAATGCCCAATGGGCTTCTTTACAAGTTTCACTTGGGCCTATTACATACAAAGTAAACAACTAAAGCCAATACATACAAAAGTGACTAAATGGCCCAACTACATAAACGAACCAATACAAAAGACTAATAACACAAAACGGGACCTAACAATCTCCCTCTAGTCTTTAGTATTGGAACCCGTCGGTGTCGTAGACAAGACATTCGTCCTCGGTCAGTGGAAGTTCAACAAGTCTTCGGACGAACTTGTTGAAGGATTCAACTATCCGGTTGGTGTTCTGACGACCGATGTCCTCGACGGTTCTCAGCGGTGAGTTGTAGAGCTTCTTCACATCCTCCATGTGTAGTCCCATTAGCTCATGCTCGTCAAACACTCGTATCTCATGCATGTCACGGCAGTGGATGACGGCCTCACCGGTTGTATTTATCAAACTCCGAACCAATGAAATCTTGTAGAGTGTTGGGAATGAAGGGCTCTCCATGATAAACTTCGTGACAGTATTTTGGCGCCATGTATCTCCACATAGTTCGTGGCTCTCTGGTAGTTTGGTCTATTTCTCTTGGGTGGACCCTTATTCACCTCAAATTCTTTGTAGTCCACCTTTGACTGATGATGGAGATGTGTGGTGACCCAACCTTCCAATGAATCTTCATATTCTCCTCGGCCCAGAGCTTTGCGAAGATAATTAATGTCGAGCTCTGGCAACGATTTCAGCTCGTGATGAGAGAGATATATGAGATCTCCGTTGTATCTTCGAATGGCCCAACAACTGTTCTCCTTATTGTACTTCGCATAGACGATCAGCGAATAATCATGATAAGGGTAGTTGAGCATGCGGGCACAGGTACGACTTGGCACGATATGAGTCTTTCGTTTCTTCTGCAGTGTTGCTTGTGTCAAGTCGGCGGCTGGATTGGAGACGGGATCTGTTGTAGGAGTCTCTGAAGCTTGAGCTTGTGGAGTGTCTGGATTTGGCGAGTAGTTGATGTAGTCTTCTCCTACTGCCTCCTCCGTATTGTGTGTAATCACGTGCTCCAGGCTTTTCCCCTGCTTCAATGAAGTCATCCATAATACCTGCAAAATCATCTTCAGGAAACAATTCTTTATACATATCGTCAATTTTTGAGTCAGTTTCCCTGACTTTGCTAGCGGAGTCGTGTGCAGCAGGGTCTTGAGGAGTTTCTTGAGTATGTGGAGGTGATTGAGTGTTAACTCCACCTCTACCTCCTGCTGCACCGGCTCCTCCGTCTCCGCCGTCACCTTCATTATTATTGTCATCATCATCATCCTTATCAAAACTATCGTGGACGTTGTCGTCTTCATCCTCGTCTTCATCATCTTCATCATCCTCATCATCACCATCATCATCTTTATCTTCACCACCAGCTTGAGCCTGATGGGGTATATGTTGTTCAGGACCCAAGCTAGTACTAATCCCACTTCCGGCTTGGCCAACCTGTTGTACAATACGACCAACAGTTGCCTCGCCCTCCGATCCCACAACCTGAACTCCTCGCAAGGCCTCGCTTGGTCCCGCGGTAGGTTGTGATCCCCCAATCCTAGATGTCTCACCAGACCTTCTCCAACTCTTGAACACAGCATCAAGCCTGTCTTCCAGGCCATGAAAGTCATTATCATGTATACCCATCAGATCAGAGATGGCTTGATGCTTGCTCATGAACTCCTCGTTAAGCTTTGACCGGCGTTCATTGATACGTTCTTGCTTAGCCAGTTTTGTTTGAAGGGCCTCAATCTCGGCTTGAAATTTTGTGTTTTCAGCAACAAATGTATCGAGAGAGTTAGATGAGGCCAATTGACCTTCAAGAACAAATACCCTGGAGTTGGTCGCCTCCTTCTCAACATCCCACTTGATCATTGAGTCATCAATCTTCTTGAACAATCTTTCTTCAAGTACGGTGGCGGAGGGTAGGTTCCTTTCAAGTGTAGCCACTCTATTACCAAGCCTCGAGTGGTCTGCCCTCAGGTTAGCATTTTCAGAAGCTTCATGGTTCATCAGTAAATGTTGATTCTGGATTCGGGTGTGGAGTGTGTTGATCAGCATTCTTTAACTTTCAATAAGAGCATCGTTCAGCTCCTTTTGTTCCTCCAAGACTTGAACCCTTGACACCAGCTTTGCATTATAACCGCATCCTTACGTTCCTTCTTCTTTTGAGTTTTTAAATACTCAAGCAACACAATCTCTCGCTCAGCCCTCTTGGCGTTTGATTCCTCCAGTGCGATGATCCTATCAAGGATAGGATCAGCGAACACTGGAGGCGCCAAGGACTTTACTTTGGTGATGGGTGTGGGTTTGAGGATGGTGGAGGGAGGAGTAACGGACATGATGGGTGTTGAGATTGTTTGTAGGGGTAGGTTAATGGATTGAGTTGGTATAGGTGAGGTTGTGGTGGTGGGTGGTGTTGAGATGAGTGGTAATTGGGTTGGTATAGGTGAGGTTGTGGAAGTGGGTGATTTTGAGAATATGGAGGTGTATGGTATGGGTTCTAAGTTTAAAGGTGTCGGTTGTTTTGGTGGTGGTGAGGTAATGACGGTTTGGCTCCATAGGCTTGTGGTTTGGATTGGTGAGCTGAAGATGGAAGATGTGAATATTGAGGTAGGTATTGTTTCAGATGCAGGTTGTGTGGGAGGTGTTGTGGTTTGGGATGGTTGTTCTGTTGGAGTGGTTGATTGTGGTTGTGATTGAGGTGGGGATTCAGGTATTTGTGGTAGAAAGGTGGATATGGGTTGGTCTTTTGGTGAGGATTCAGGAGAGGATCCGGGTGAGTCATTTAAAAGGGTTTTGGTTTTCTTGGCTTTGGACTTGGTTCGGGTTTTAGGTTTCTTATAGACGGGAATTTGAATCTTGGCCACGTTTAGGTCTTTAAGTACTTGGGCTATGGTTTTATGAGATACTACAGGAGGGTTAGAGGTAGAGAAAGGTTTACCTTTGGAGTAAAGCTTGACGACGAGCTTGGAGGACTTCTGGGAGTCTCCAAGCTTCCTCAGACGCTTCAAGGGCTGAACTTCCTCTTCTTCTTCCTCAGCCTCCTTTTCTTTACCAGAAGAACCACCAACAGAAGGCTTGTCGGTAGCCTTCCGCTTCAAGTCATGCTTGGCTTTCATTCTGTCTTTAGCTGGTTCATCTGATGAATCTTGTTCATCTTCATCCTCAACTTCAACTTCAGCCTCATCCCCAGCAAGCTCAGTCTCCTCAAACAACCCAAACTTGGGACCCGGTCTTGGTCCTTCATACTGATGACCTTTGCCTTTTGTGCTCAACAACACACAAAATATCGAAAGCTTGATCTCGTTCACATGATAAGGCTCTGGCTGTGATTTCTTGTCTTTAGCTTTCTTGTGAGGTGGCCTGGGTACCTCGGGTATCATATCGTCAAGTAGCAACTGTACAAATCTCGGGTACATGAGCCAGGTGGACTCATTTTTCACATTCGCCATCATGCACAAAAATATCCTCCGAGAATAATTGAACTTCTCCCGAGTGGTCAAAGAAAACATAATCCGTACCCAGTCAACCCTCATGCTATCAAAACCTCCACGAATGTCAGCAAAGCAATGAGTGACGACGTGAAATAGGAATCTCCAGAAGGGTGGGAGGTGCTTCTTCTCCAGACTTTTCCATTCGGTGTCATACCCCATCTGAGTCACAAAATCAACCAGCTTAGCTCTGTCTCCCTTCTCATACGTATAGTCTGGCTCGTCTGTGATCTTCAATACCTGTCTAATATCTCCTTCTGTAATAATCAATTCCTTCCCTGCTACTTTGGTAGTAAATGAACGGGAATCATCAGCAACTTTAGCAAAAGCCTAGAAATCCAAGACCCACTTTGGAATAAATAGCTGGGTTGGCAGTGATGGCATGTGAAAGGGGTGACTGTCTTAGCCCCTTGACCATAGATGTGAACACCTTGTCAGCTTTGGCTTTGGGACGCTCGAGAGCACAAAATTGATTATGACCCTGAAATCATTCATTTAGATCGTGAGAATCATCATTAAACAAAGCTAAACAATATAAGATAAGATATATACAAGAGACTTAAGCATTTACACATTATTTAATTTAGTTAATTACTTATAGTTGAATAATTATGTACATTTTAGTTTTGATAAGTTGATAAGTTAATTTTAGTATATATACAAGTCAATTAGTCCATAATATACAAGTTTTAACAGTCCATAACAGTCAAATGTTAGAACAGTCCAATTGTCCAAACAGTCCATGAAAGAACCTTGAATACGGATCTAGATCTTGATAACAACGATACACATGTTGATTGATATACGATTAAGCTGGAATACGTTATGACAATTAGACAGAGTAACGAGAGAGAATGAACTGAAAACTTGAAAAACTTTTTCTTAATGAATAATTTACAGACTATATATAGGGGATGACCACATTTGTTAACCTAACAGTTAACGAATGTGTCATTCGTTACATTAAACCATACGAATGAACTCCTCATTCGTTACCTATAACGAATAGCCCTCATTCGTTATCTCATTCGTTAAACATGGTTAACGAATGAGCTTACAATTAGACGAATGTGTTACATTCGTTACAGTAACGAATGTAACATTACATTAGAGCGAATGGCCCATTTAGCCATATTTACATTAAGAACCCTATACTTTATACTAATTACATTAATGCCCTGATAAAGACTGAGACGTACAAAACGTGTATCAACAAACTCCCCCTCGTCTCTAGCTCTTTATCATACTTTAGCGTTGAAACATCTTTGTCTTCCAATCAACGCAGCTATGAATCTTGTATGCGTAGCAGACACGAACAACCCTCTGAAACTGCATTGCAAGATCATAATCCTTTACATTAGCGAATCTGATCTGACTTGTGAATAACGTGTTGTTGTCAGACTCAGATAGATTGACCAGCCACATTGGATCAATTACACGTAACGTCTTCGTGTGTAAACCCTGGCCATAAACAATAACCGCTTCACCTGTACGATTATCATAATACCAATAATTAAATGAGGTGAAAAAACTCTGAGGGAATATCTTCATCGGAACCCTCTTCATCGTCTTTGGCGGTTTTACTTTTAAAATTAACTTCCTCCATCCTGTGCGTGCATCTATCTCGTCAATATATTTGTGTTTCGGCACCTGAGGCTGGAAGAATTTGTAAACCAAAGCGGGTTTCATGCAATAACTGCCTGTAGAACCAGCTAGCCCATTTATCGTCTCCACAATTTACAAACGGACGATTGGCTAAGGTTCTTAAATCCCATCGAGTCATAGATAAAATATTGTGTGGGCGTTTGAAATAATAAATACCGTGCTCCCACTTAACGATATATACCTTAAGATCTAAATCGTACTGCCCAGGCCACCATATCACCTTTAACGTCTTTAGCAGACTTATACTTCTTCATCTGGTATGCAGATTCTCGAGCTTTCTCAACTTTCACATCTTCTCGGTCATAATATCTGAAAGTCTCGATCATCTTATTCATCTTTTCAACGTTATGCTCAAACATACCATCAAAAGCACGTTTCCTCTTCTTCTCTGTAGTGGACACATAGCTCAATTCAGCAGCTTTTAACTTAACTTTTTCTTCCTGTAATCGATGCTCTGCTGCATTGAAATGCTCAGTTGTAAAGAACGGAATACCCGAGTCATTGTTATTATCTGTGTAAAATTCTGGATATTCTTCAGCAGTAACATCTTCCATTTCCACTTCTTCAAAATCAGGTACATTCCCGTGAGGAATACCTGTATCAGTACTATCTTCCATCTCCACATCCACATTTTTACCCAATTCCTCAATCTCATCATCATTTAGATCCAGAAGTAAGGCAATTTGTTCTTTTGTTAACGAATGATCAACAAATTCACTTTCTTCGATCTCATCAGCAATCACCATACTGTAAACAATCACATCCAATCCTACAAACAGAAGCATATTAGCCGGAATAACATCTATTGACTTGCTCTCGTGTAATCTTTATATGGAACAATCTGTAGATTACTCGCTTCTGATCCACCACCAACACCAGCATCAGTCTTATTACCCGCCGACGGTGTAGAACTTCCGCCCGGTTGCTAATCTACCCCACCCCCTGCACCATCCTGGCCATCTTCATTATTTTTCACCTTCTTTAATTCATCTTCTTTGCATGTCAGTTGAAGAATAATCTCCTCTTGTTTGTCTAACCTCTCCCCCTGAGCAGTAACAAGGGCTCGAAGTTCTTTATTATCACGTTGAGCTGTAAGAAGATGTCTCAGTAAGTTTCGTTGCGCTAGCTCATGTGCAGCTCGATCTGCTTGCATTTGTGTATGTTGTAAATGCAACAGATTCATCATATAAAACCATTGAGCGTAAGGAGCCATGAGATAGAAATTAGGATGTATAGGTTGCATAGGACCCTGAGGACGACTGAATGTCATAAAGGAATGCTCAGGCCTTGGCAACGGTATAGGTGTAACAGGAGTAACATGTGTAGTTGGCTGCGGTGTAAGCATCTGTGCCAATACATTATGTAATATATCTCCAATCTGAATATCAGGCCTCATAGTAGTAAGAGTTGGAGGCATTGGAGACATAGGCATTTGCATAGGTGTTGGAGAACGAGGAAAATCTGATATAATATTAGGAGTAGGAGATCGTGGAAACTGTGCACCTGGAACTGGAGAAGCAGTAGAAGATATAATAGGAGTAGAAATAGCAGTAGAAGGTACAAAAGGCTGGCTTGGTATCTCAATCCCCGAACCCCTTCTAACTCTTTGTTTCTTGACTTTCTCCCCTTCTTCTGTCATCGGTTCTTTACCTTTACGCTTACGCTTCTGTTCATAACTTAACTCAGCTTGTGGTCCTGGACCACCATCACCACCATCATCTCCACTGTTATTACCATCACCATCTTCACGTTCCGAATCGAAATCGTCATGAATCCAACGATCATTAGATGGCGCGACATAATCAACATCTGCTAAATGACCAATCAAACGTTTATACCTTGGTCGATCTTCCAAACTCTGACCTCTATAAGATCTCAACCGTCTCATAGTTTCTTCGTTCATATGTTCTAGCTTCATAACATCAGCTTGATCTTTCTCCAAGTCTGGCACCAAGTCATTGATCATCATTTGCAGAAAACGAGGATACATTAAAAATTTGTGTATGCTGGTGATATTCTCCTTCAGATGATAGTAAACCAATTCAGAAAAATTGAATGGTTTATTCAGCACTAGGGCCACAAAAGCAGATTGTAACATCACCCTACACTCGTCGAAACCTCCTTTCCGACAACCCAGGCAATGTATAAGAACATGAAGCAGATACTTGTATTGTTCACACAAGTTCGCTTTGTTGTACATTGATTTGCCCAAATCACCATTATACTTTACACGGCCGAATAATCCTCTTATCAACACTCGATCGAACTCACACCTATCATCAATAGTATCATGAAAACCCAGTGAGTCTCGAATAACTCCAACATCTATCACAACCCACTTATTCTGGACAATTGCTTCAATCTGATTTTCTGCTTCATTAAAGCTGGCAGTATTCCATAATTCCCTAATAATCTTCTGATATACAACTGTTCGGGTAGAGATGGCCTTGTAGATTCTCGAGCGGATGAGAAAACGAATCATACGCCTAAAGATAGGAGTATCTTCAAAGTTCGGCTCTACAAATGCACATATGTTGTGGCTCTTATTCCAAGACCGTGCCATATCTGTTGAAGAACAAACATCCATTAGTAAAATATTCCAAAATAATCAACATAGTAACGAATGACTAACACATTCGCTAAAAACTTTAAAGGAATGTGACATTCGTTATACATTAAAAGAGACATTCGTTAACCTATTCGTTACAAGTAACGAATCAAGTTTAACGAATAACTCAGATTCATTAGAATCATTTAACAAATCAAATCTGATTCATTATGAAATTTAACTATCCATTCATTACATTAACGAATCAGATAGTTATTCGTTAAGCCATTAACAAATCATGTTACATTCGTTATAAAGATAACGAATCAGACTATTTGACTAACCCATAAGTCAAAACTTAATCAATTTTGACTAATCAAAGTCAAATCCGACGATATGCATCGATTAAACTTATGATATTCCAAACATTCCAAACATGCTAACAAAAAAATCAGACCACACATGTTCGGAAATCAGTTACATGTACTTAAAAAAGTGATTTTTGGTCTAATGTTGATTCAATTAAGAAATTCAGTAACATTTAATTCATCGTTGAATATTCATAGCTTGATTAAAGCAATTAACACTCAAAAACTGATGAAATTCCACGAGAGTAGTATGGTTATGATCGCCATTACCTGTTAAAGCCAAAGAGATCAATCAATGGGGCTAATAAGCAAGTAAAGAATTCTGACGAAATTTTGGTAGAGTTTCGTTAGAGAAGACAATGTAATAGGAATTAGGCGAATGAACCTTCATTCGTCTAACCTAGGGATTATATCCAATAATTTCACACGAATCAAGGTCATTCGTTCAAAATTTAAACTAACGAATGGCCTCATTCGTTAACTTTTGAATCTCATTTGTTAAAAATTTTAACGAATCTTCTCTCATTCGTTAAATTGTTAACGAATAACTAAGTCATTCGTTAATCTTTAACGAATAATACATTAACCATTCTTATTCGTTAAGTGTTTAAACGAATGTCTTCCATTCGTTATGCACAACGGAAGCGAATGTCTTTATAACGAATGAGAAACTCATTCGTTATGTTTAAATAACGAATGGCTTTACATTCGTTAAACATGTTAACGAATCACCAAGTTCCTTAGCGAATGAGACAAGATTCTCATTTTAAGGAATTAAATAATCAATTAAATCCAAGTTAGGTTTTAATTGCATACATTAAAATACCCGATCACCGTGGATCAGTAATACTTAAATTAAACGGATTTTTACATTAAAATCATCAATTGTTACCAATTGAAAATACGTTAAACACTATTTAACTTAAACTTTTGTTCCGGGGTTTAACTCGTTTTCCTTTTCTCAATGATTAATTCGCTAGCTTGGTAAATCAAAACTAAAACAGAAAAAAAATAAAAAGAAGATAAAATCTTTTTGTATATTTTGAAAATTTTCAAGTAGCAAAGAATTAAACACAGTAACTGAAAAGCAATACATATTTTTGTGAGTTGAACAGGGAATCATATTGACTAATAACGTCCTAGACTACACTTCAATTTTGACATCATTATGCACGTAACCCAAAGATGATTGCAAATATAATTGTCCACTTTAAACTTTAGACAGATCCGTCCGTAACTTTACGATACATTTTAAGGTTCAATTAAGCACAAATCTTATGTGAAACCCACCTGTCAGACACAGTTTTATATCTCTTATACATTGAATTTCACATGTATGTTTTTCTTCTTTGAATTGATTAGCTGTGACTCAAACAAAAATAACAAAAAAAATAAATAAAGCAGAAAGTTAAAATTTTCCCTTAAGATCGGTATTACTACACGCAAATAAGGTTCCATTTTAACAAACATAAAAAGATAAAATAAGCAGAAGTTGCATAAATTCTTAACTCTCAATTCGGATAATCCCGTATTATCGCGCGGAGAAAGTCCAAGATTTTATACGAAACACCAAGAAAATAAAGCAGAATATCCAAATCCTAACCCTCAGGTCGGATAATCTTATCACGCAGGAGAGGATCCAAGATTTGAATAAAAATAAAGAAAAAATGAAGTTGAATTTCTTTGCAAAATTAAAGATAAAACAAAGCAGAATTTTCTTCAAAAATGAATTTATGCACACACAGCAATCTTTAAAGCTTTTTGATACTTAATACAGATATTAACTATGCATCAAGATGTAACACCACTAGAATTGGCAAGCATTTAGATTCATATCTTTTCAGCACTTATACGATCTGTTAAGCATATCATACACATCATACAATTGATCTTACGGCACTTTTTAGTCTACTTTATTCATGTGTTAGGTCCGCTAAGTCAATGTACTATCATTTTCCCTTTTTGCTTCAAAACTCAATTTTTAGGAGCATTTTTCAATGTTTTTGGATTTTTCAATATTTGAATGTTTTTGGATTTTGCCTTTCCTTTTGAAGTTTGAAAGCACCAGCTCCGTTCGGAATTATTGAAATTATTTGTTAAGAAAAGAATCTTACCAGCCGTTCTCTCCGTACAATTCCCAGCCGTTCCCAAACGTTCACATCGTCAAGCGTCTCCGGCCGTATCACCGGTAGAGCTCCCCGCACCAGGGTTTCAAGTTGAAACCCTAATTTTTGGGGTTTATTATTCTCGATTCTCTGGGCGTGAATTCCAACCGTGGACAATCTTCGTTATCAAGATCCGTAGCTGTCGGGGACGCATATATTCTGTCAAGATCTGTAACCCTCCATAATTGATGGTTACAATCTTGACGTCCGGAAGGAGTACCCTAACTTGGGCACCCATCGGTGAGATCTTTCCTTTATCTTCTATTTCTTGTTGCACAAATTGTTTGTGTAGGCATCTTTGATTGTTTAGGTTTGTCAAGTAGGTGGACAATAGGAGAGATATTTCCTGTTCGTTGTGGGTCTTTTTTTTTTTTTTATCTTCTTGGTTAATTATTGTTATTGCTACACACTATTATTATTATTATTATTATTATTATTATTATTATTATTATTATTATTAGTTTTTGTTACTATTATTATTATTATTATTGATTTGGTGTTCTATTGCTTGTGTTTGTGTGATTAGTTGCAACCATAGAGCGTAGGAACCATGACTATTACTTGAGACCATGTCCTGAAACGAGGGGTGTAGGAAAGAGTAAAGATAGGGAGCGTATATTGCGTTTGGCTTCTTGGAATGTAGGAACATTAAATGGTAAGTTGCTAGAATTGGTAGATGTGCTTAAAAGACGTAGGGTTCAGATAGCATGCCTCCAGGAGACTAAGTGGAAAGGACATAGAGGGGCTGAGTGTAATGGGTATAAGTTGTGGTACTCGGGGTCTGATGGAGCTAGGAATGGAGTGGGGTTTCTAGTGGCTAAGGAAATACACACTAGTGTGGTGGAGGTGATAAGACATAATGACATGATTATGGTGTTGAAATTAGTACTAGGAGAGGAAGTTGTGGCAGTAGTCTCCGCCTTCGCGCCTCATGTAGGCCTAGGGGATCAGGAAAAGAGAGAATTTTGGGATTGCCTAGGCGCAGTGGTAGGGGGCATACCTAGGGGGGAGAGGATTTGCATAGGAGGTGATTTTAATGGACACATTGGTAAGGCTAACAATGGTTTTCAAGCCGTACATGGGGGTTTCGGTTTTGGTGATAGGAATGAGACCGGAACAGATCTTCTAGAGTTTGCGGTGGCACATGACCTAGGTATTATAAATTCTTATTTTAGGAAACAAGATTCTCATTTAATCACTTTTATCAGTGGCGGACGCGACACGCAAATTGACTAACTTTTGATGAGGTAAGGAGACCGACGTTGGTGGAAGGACTGCAAAGTCATACCTGGGGAGGCAATTGTGACTCAACATCGACTACTAGTGACAGATATAGCCTTCGGAAATAAGCTGACTGTTCGAGAGAAGAAAGGTACACCGAGAATTCGATGGGGAAATTTGAAGGACGAAAATCTCCTACTGTTTAAGGATAAACTCATACTGCATACGCGGGCTCGACTAAATGGGGACTCAACTCATATATGGGAAGCTATGGAGACAAAGATCATCCAAGTAGCAAAGGAGACTCTCGGGGTCACAACAGGAAAGACAAGTGGGCATAAGGAGTCTTGGTGGTGGAATGACGTAGTGCAAGACAAGATAAGGGACAAACAAGGATGTTTTAGGGAGCTAACGAGGTGCATGAATGAGGAGGAGTGAGTGGAATTGAGGGACAACTACAAAACGGCCAAGATAGAGGCGAAGAAGGCACTGGCGGAAGCAAAGAAGGCGGCCTTTAAACGGATGTATGAAAGTCTAGAAACAAAAGAGGGGGAACATGCTATGTTTATGATTGCCAAATCCAGGGAGCGTAGAAGGCAAGATCTAGGACCGGTGAAGTTCATAAAGGATACAGATGGGCATGTACTGGTCAAGGAGCAGGACATCAAGCTAAGATGGCAAACCTACTTCCACAATCTTTTTAACAATGGGAGAGCTTACCAAGAAGAACATGACAACACAAACTTTCAACGACAACAATCGAATAACTGCTACTGCCGACGGATCACACGAGAAGAGGTGAAGGATGCACTTAGGAGGATGGGAAGGTCTAAGGCGGTTGGCCCAGACAACATACCCATCGAGGTGTGGAAGTGTCTTGGGGATGAAGGAGTCATGTGGTTAACTACTCTATTCAATAGTATTCTCAAATCAGGCAAGATGCCAGACCAGTGGAGGAGCAGCGTTGTAGTTCCTATCTATAAGAACAAAGGAGACGCCCAATGTTGTGGTAACTACCGAGGAATCAAACTACTAAGTCATACTATGAAGCTATGGGAAAGAGTGATTGAGGTTAGACTTAGACGAGAAACTCAGGTTACGGTCAACCAATTTGGCTTCATGCCGGGGCGTTCCACCACAGAGGCAATACACCTTATAAGAAGATTAATGGAAAAGTATAGGGAGAAGAAGCGTGATCTACATATGGTGTTTATTGACCTAGAAAAGGCTTACGACAGTGTGCCACGACAGGTGCTCTGGGAGTGCTTGAAGGGTAGAAGAATGCCCAGGAAATACATAGAGATAATTATGGATATGTATACCAGGAGTGAAACAAGTGTCCGTGCGCCAGTGGGGGATACAGATTTCTTTCCTGTAGAGGTAGGTCTTCACCAGGGGTCAGCGTTGAGCCCGTTTCTTTTTGCAGTAGTCTTGGATGAGTTGTCAAAGTCGATTCAGGGGACTCTCCCGTGGTGCATGATGTTCGCAGACGATATTGTGTTACTTGCTGAGAAAAAAACAAGATCTAAACATGAGGCTTGAGGAGTGGCGAACAACCTTAGAGACAAAAGGTTTAAAGATTAGCCAATCTAAGACGGAGTACCTCCACTGTGATTTTGGTGGGATAAACGACAATGAAGACGCACAGATCACAATTGAAGGGCAGGTGGTCCCGCAGGTAACGAAGTTCAAGTATTTACGATCATTTGTACAGAGCGATGGGGAATTAGACAGTAATGTGACCCACCGAGTTCAGGTAGGATGGTGTAGATGGAAAGCAGCCACAGGTATATTGTGCGACAAGAGTTTCCCGACTAAACTAAAGGGAAAATTCTATAGGGTGGCAGTTAAACCTGCAATGCTATATGGAACAGATTGTTGGGCCATCAAGAAGGCACAAGTGCGGAAGATGGAGGTAGCAGAAATGAGAATGCTACGTTGGATGTGTGGGCACACAAGGCTAGACCGAATAAGAAACGTTGTGTTTCGCGAGAGATTAGGGGTGGCGAACATAGCAGACAAGATAAGAGAGTGGAGATTGAGATGGTTTGGACATGTAAAGAGAAGACAGACGACGAATCCTGTTAGATCCGTAGAAAACATTACTATAGAGGGGAGGAGGGGTAGAGGACGACCGAAATTGACTTGGGATGAGAGGATTAGGCATGATTTGATAGACCTAAACCTCTCCGAAGACATGGTTGAGGATAGGAATTCGTGGAGAAGTAGAATTAAAGTTAAGGATTTTTAGAGAGAATTGAATACCTTAGGGCTTAGACTTAACTTATTTAGGTCACATACCATAATGGTATTTCCCTTACATATATTATTATTATTATAATTATTATTAGCTTTTATATAGCTGTTAAACTGTGATCTTACTATTAATATTATTATAATTAGTAGTAGTTTTTATATAACTGTTAAACTTTGATTTCCTTTATTTTGCTTCATACACATGTACTTAGAGCCGAGGGTCTCTCTGGAAGCCACCTCTTTATTCCTTTGGATAGAGGTACGGTGTGCCTACATCCCACCCTTCCCAGACCCTACTTATAGCTTTGCTGTCGGTGGGATTTTACTGGGTATGATTGATTGATTGATTGAATGTTTTTGGATTTTATATAATTTTTCTGTACAAACAAAACCACACTATTTTTGTATTTTTCTATTTTCTCCCCCTAAAAACAATAAAAAATGAAATATCAAACAAAACAAAAAAATGATCTAACCAAGCTTTTGAATTTCTGTGAAAGATTTTAAACCATTTATACCAAGCAAGTATTGAAAACGCATTTTGTCAAAAGCTTTAGTATAAAGGTCAGCCTTTTGAAAATCCGTATGAATTTTATCAATTGATATTAATTTCTTTTCATAACAATCACGAATAAAGTGATAACGGATTTCAATATGTTTTGTTTTTGAATGTTGAATCGGATTTTTGGTGATAGAAATTGCAGCAGAATTATCAATAAAAATAGGAGTAATAAGAAACTTCAAACCGTAATCCGGCAAATGTTGTTGGATCCAGAGAACTTGTGAACAGCAACTTGAGGCCGCCACATTCTCCGCTTCGGCTGTTGAAGTTGAGACCGTTTTCTGCTTCTTACACTGCCAGGAAACAAGCCGGTTTCCTAAGAATTGACATCCCGCCGTTGTCGATTTGAAATTGATCTTGCAACCTCCATAGTCCGAGTCAGTAAAGGCGGTGAGATCAAAGTTGTCATCTTTGGGGTACCATAACCCGATGTGTGGAGTTCCTCGTAGATAATGTAAGATACGCCTTACTGCTGCCAGGTGAGTCACTCGGGGACTCGATTGATACCTAGCACACAAACAGACAGCAAACATAATGTCCGGTCGAGAAGTAGTCAAATACATGAGTGATCCAATCATAGCTCGATATAGGGTCGGATCTACAGTATCCTCCAATTCATCCGGTGATAAATTGTGACCCACGGGAAGAGGAGTAGAAGGAATTTTTCCATCGGATATCTTGAATCGTCTCAAGACATCGTTCACATATTTTTTCTGATGGATAAAGATCCCAGCGTCAGACTGGTGAACTTGCAATCCCAGAAAGAAACTTATTTCTCCCATCGAACTCATCTCGAATTTTGTCTGCATTGTTTTCTTGAAGTCTTTGCATAAACTATCGTTTGTCGAACCAAAAATAATATCGTCCACGTAAATTTGGACGAGGAGCAGATCATCACCCATATTCTTGTAAAATAGCGTACAATCCGCAGTTCCCCTCTTGAATCCACTTTCAATCAGATGATCAGCCAACATGCTGTACCAGGCTCTCGGGGCCTGATGCAAACCATATAGAGCTTTGTTTTAACGATAAACACGCTCAAGAAAGTCTGGATCCTCGAAGCCAGGAGGCTGTTTCACATACACTTCTTCATGAATTGCTCCGTTCAAAAATGCCGATTTTACATCCATTTGATAAATTTTGAAGTTTTTGTAGGCTGCATAGGCAAGAAATATTCGTATAGCCTCCAGTCGTGCCACCGGAGCATACACTTCTGTATAATCTATTCCTTCCTGTTGATTGTAACCAAGAACGACCAAACGCGCCTTATTTCGCACGATAACCCCACGATCGTCCTTCTTGCACTTAAAAGCCCATTTTGTAGGAATCGTCTTTTTAACACGATTGGGTTTGTCGATTAAGTCCCATACACCCAGTCTTACAAACTGTTGCAGCTCCTCCTGCATAGCTTCAACCCATGATGGTTCCTTGAGTGCCATTGCGACACTTGTTGGTTCTATCTGTGATAAAAAGCAGGTGTATTGTGCGATACTCAGGATACCCGAAGAGTGCAAATCCGCATAAGCACAAACAATCGAATCCTCAGTAGGAGATACATTATGATCAGATTGATCATCACATATGTTAGCCAATTGGTGCCTTGTGCGAACCACGTCGTTCACATCACCAATTATCTGATCCTGTGGATGTTGCGAATGAATCCGTAAAATAGGATTCGCAGGAACAGATACATTATTACCCAAATTGGTGATATTTTCCTCCGCAGTATCTAAAGAGACAGATGATGAATCATCACTGATTAGAATAGGCTCGGTAGGTTCTTGAGAGTCATCTACCAGTACAGACGATGAATCAACAAAATCAGCATCATCGGAAAATTCAGAAACATCGTGTGACGTTTCAGATACATTAGGAGAGTCACTTGCATCAACCGAGGAAAACCTTGGACTTGGAAGACATTGATCCTCCAAATACGATCTAACGAGATCTTCAGGTATATCATTAACTGTTGATGTAAATGAATTAAATAATCGTTCGTAATTTGAGGTGTAGTATAACTTTGACAATCAACATGATACAATTCCTCTACGCAACCAGAAGAAAGATTGAAAACCCGTTTCTTCGGAGAATTATAACCCAAGAAATAACCTTCAAAAGCTTTCTCATCGAACTTTCCAACATCTTTCTTCAACACAGTACATGGACACCCAAATGGTTCCAAATACTTTAAGTTTGGTTTACAATTATGTAGAAGCTCGTAACTAGTCTTCTTGAGCTTCTTTACCATTAGTACGCGATTCAATGTGTAGCAAGAAGTATTCACAGCTTCGTTCCAGAATTGAACAGGTAGCTTAGAATCAGCCAGCATTGTACGTGCAGCTTCAATCAACGTACAATTCTTTTGCTCGGACACACAATTCTGTTGAGGAACATAAGGTGCACTGAATTCCCGATGAATTCCTTTCTGTATACAGAAGAAATCCAATACATTATTCCTGAACTCAGTTCCATTGTCACTACGAATTCGTCTCACTTTCAGTTTGTAAAGTGATTCGATCTTTGTAACAAGGTTCTGAATTAGCACAGGAGTTTGATCTTCCGATCCCATAAATAACACCCACGAATAACGAGAGAAATCATCGGTCACAACCAAACAATGAAAATCTCCTGCAATGCTAGCACGGTTCACTGGACCAAAGAGATCCATATGAAGTCGTTCCAGAGGAGTAACTATATTGTTTAATGATTTGGTCGGGTGAGATTTCTTCTTTTGTTTCCCCTTCTTGCATGCGACGCAATGATCATTAAATTTAAAGTTCTTGAGTGACACTCCATTCACTAAATAATTTGTCATCAAAAAGTTTATTTTTCTTAAGTGAATGTGTCCCATGCGTCTATGCCAAAGAATAGAGTCTTTCTCTGTTGCTTTAGACACAAAGCAAGTAGATGAGGGCGAAACTTTGACATTTTAACTCATGTCAAGTACATAAATATCATTTGATCGAGGTGATCGCATGACAACCATGTCTTCTGGAATTGTGAATCCTGGTTGAAGAATAACACATTCCTTGTCGGTAAAAATGGTGGTTAACTTCTTATCGCAAATCTGTGAAACACTCAACAGATTGTGATCCACTTTTTCACAATAATTAACCTTTTCAAACGTAATTCTACCGTTTGAAACTTCTCCTTCTTTTGCAATCATCCCTCCTTGATTACCAGCAAACGCCACATAACCCCTTGAATATCTTTAATGTTGTGCAGAAGGTCTATGTTACCGGTTATATGCCGAGAACATCCGCTATCCAATATCCATTTTTGAGTTGATATGGACCTAGATGTACCCTGCATAATCAAGTAAAATGATTAGTTCAAAAAGGCAGCCCAAGCCTCAGTCTTGGGCTCTCCCTTTGAAACCTTTGGAGAACTTAATAAATTAACACACATATTCGGTACTTTAGAATAAGTGGCAGTTTTCTTAAATTTCTTCTTAAGATAACCATCACGGATTCTTCCGAAATCTGTGGTTGAACAACTGGGTTAAGCACGGTCAACACATGTGTTCAATACATTAAGTGCATCAATCCGAATAACTTTCCTCGGAATGATGTTTGAATACATTATCAAAGAATCATCAACTTGATTTTCTTTTATGTTAGAAAAATCATTCGTTTTGCAAGTTGAATAATTTTTGATATTTTCGATCTTTGCTTTGCATCGTCTTGAAACGTGACCCGGTTCACCACACTTGAAACATAGTCGAGAGTCTAAACTTCGTTGTGATGATGTACCGATCGGTTGTGATAACAAAGTTTTCAGATTATCAGATTTAGGTGTCTCAAAAGTGACCTTCTTTGATGACTCATGTTTTAAACCCTTATTCATTTTGTAAAATTCAAGACTTGTCAAATTCGATGAATTTTCCAAACCTGACGATTTGATGAATTTTATTGGTTTAAAAACATTTGTTTTTTTGTTTTTGAACATTACTAGTTTTTGATTGAAGAAATTTCCTCTCAAGTTCAGTCATTTGAGTAGTTTCATCTTGAAATACACATTCAATCAATTCTGGTTTAAGATGATTCAATGGAACTTCTTTGTCTGAGAACACTTTTGAGAGACCTTTTAATTTAAATACTTTTTCAGTTGAAGTTTTCAGTGGAGGATTAATAAATTGCATTAATTCCTCATCAGATACTGAAAGCTTGTCTGTGGAAGTTACATTAACTTGTTCCTTTGGAATTACTTTAGGAAGCTCGTTAGGAACACTTGAATTGTTTAAAGAAACATTTGAAGATTTTGCATCATAAACAACCTTTTCAAAATCTTCTGGGCCACACAGAATATGATTATCAATTGGAATGTCCTTATTTTTAACAATCACATCTGTTTCAGTCAACTCCTCAATTGAACCGTCTATTTCATTTTTGGTAAACACCTTTTTGCTTTCAATAATAGCTGGTTCACGAGTTGGTTCACATGACTTAACATTTTCAGGTTTAATAGTAGGCATATTTGTTGGTACATGAATGTTAGTAGTTCATAGTCTAGTGTCTGTAATCGAGTCTGTATTGTTTTTTATGTTTTTGTTTAAAGCGAAGTTGTTAACAAGTTCGCCTAGTCGAACTTGTTGAACAAGCGAAGTTATGGACAACTTCGCCTGAACATATCAGGCGAAGTTGTCGTGTATATAAATACAAGCTTACGGCTTGGTTTAGGAAAATGGGTCAATCAATCAGTTAGCAGTTTTGGTTAACGAGTTTGTTCGGTAACGTGAGTCTGTAATAGTGATATTGTATCACGTGTTCGGTTATCAATATAACGTGTTCGTTTATCGTATCGTGTTTGTTTGATTTGCTTTCTACACTCGTAACGATCTACGCAGGGATTTCGCACCTGAGTAGACCGCGATATCTCGTGTGATCCGTCCAGGGAACCTACAATTGGTATCAAAGCGGGTCGAATCTTATGATTCAACTTTGTTCTTGATATTCGGGTTCTATTTCCGCGATTACCCGAACCGAGACGTTAAAGACCCGTTAAAGTTTGAAAATAAAGTTTCTAGATCTGGAAATAAAGTGGGAAATAGGCGTGTTTGAAGCTTCTCCTTATAGATCCGGATGTTCGGGATCTACAAGTGCCATATCCGGGCGTTTCGGGAACCATTCCGCCATACGCCGAATATCCGGCGACTTTAAGGTCCTTCCCGGCGACGATTATAGAGATTGAAGATGCAAAATTCAAACTCCGACATTCAGTTTGGTGAGTTTCGGTTATCTCTAATTGTTGCAGCTGTGGGATGAAGAAAGTGGCCAATGGCCGACGGCTAGTTTTTCCGGTAGGCGGTGGTCACGGTGATAGGGGTGGCCGTGGTGTTAGGGCGCCATGGCGGAGGTGGCCATGGCAATGGTGATGATGACAAGCAGGAGGGTGATGGCTGACCGGTGATGTTGGTTAACGGCGGCGGCGGATCTGTGGTGTCCGGAATGATGGTGGCAGGTGACAAGTCTATGTTTTTCAACTACCGTTAGCAGCTTCGGTGATCATCGGTGGTCCGTGATAATGTGAGGAAGGTGATGCTGTCGGAATATACTTTCCGGCAAAAGGTGGCCGGTGGCCTTTGGTGATGTTGGTAGTGTAGATAAACGGTCAGATCTATTTGTTGATTTGGCATTTTCCATTAGCGGTTGATGTTAGGGTTCATACCAATGTCATTTTTTCATTCATGTTGAGGTCACGTGCTCAGCACATGCCCCATGGTAATTACTTAACATTTTCACGTAACATGTTTTGTGATCATGTGATGGTAGCCTAAAATTTCATTAGAAAATTGTTTTTTTTTGTGGGCTGATAACTTCTTGGTCTAGAATATTGGACTTGTTGTGAGCTGGGTCTCCTAACCTACCATGGGATGATATATGGTGCTAGATAATATTGAGGCTGTTATTATGATTTTGGGCTGCAAATTTTTACTGGGCTTATGAGTTATTACTTAGGCCAATTGTATGAACTTATTTGGGCATGTGTTTGAGAAATAATTATGGGCGGTGAAATTGATAATATTCGGATTGACCAAACTGAAGAAAGTCAAAATTGATTGGATTTTCTTCATTGTTTAACCGTGTTCAAAGCTTGTTATTTTTATATTATTTTCAAGACGTTCGAGAAGTTGGATCCGTGTGGTGCACTTTGAACAAATTGGATATGGATTTGGATTTAAAGATGAAATAACGAGTTTTGTCATTTGATCGTTGAATCGGTAATTCGAAATCGATTTGTGGATATTCGAGCTCTTCTCAACCTATATTGCTTAAGATCTGAGGTGGATAAAGAAGAAGGAATTCCTTCATGAATGAATTAGGTGGGTCATACCTTGAGGGGGTGAATTGAAACGAAAAGTCTTCGGTTTATTGGGTGATTTGTGAAGATGCGAGACACGGTTGGAAAAAGTTTTGATATCACATGTCAAGGGGTGATTGTAAGGCCAAAAAGTTGTGACTTGCGATATCAAAAGAACGAAACCCGTTAAATATATTATGGTCAAGAATAATTAAAGTGGACAAGAAATCCGAACACGAAACGAGAGCTTCGGGCACGCATTTAGCTTCAACGGGAAGAATGCTTCTAGAATGTTTTAGTTTAGCTATAAATAGGACATGTTGTCTTTGTTTATGTGTGTGTTTTTCCATGGTGTAAGTCATCCACCCAAGGGGAGCTCACCTTGGGTGGGTCGGTTCGTTTATGAATATGTCAAATCTTTAACCGACATCGAGATCGTTCACTTATTTTATCTTTATATTATTTATGTTCGGTCGTTTGATTTACCGCACCCGTCTCGAGCATTTATCAAGAACAAAGGCGTTCGTTGTCGGATCCGGTTTCGGGACCTACAATATTTAAAGAATTTTCTGCCTTAGGAATGCTACTGTAATCCTGATTAAATGGAGGAGGAATTTCAACGTATCCCAAACCTGCTTTTCCGTTCTTTTTGTGTGAATGATTAACCTCAATTATCTCATTCAAAAGAAAAGAAGAATCTCTGAATTTACTGAGTTTATGATTTAATTCCATTCTTTCTTGTTCGAGTTTGGAAATGCAAGTTCGAAGACGAAGAATCTCCTTTAAATGTTGATCCACTTCAATAATTTTACAATGAACCTTTGCTTTAAGATCATGATTACTATCTGATAATTTCTGAATTTTTAGATTCGTTTGCTCAAGCAATTTTGTCTTTTGCTTATAGCATTCCTTGATAGTAAAGTAATCATTAGTAAATGTATTGTTTTTAGTTAATGCTGTTTCAAGTTTGGCTTTTAACACAGCACACTCAGAACAATTTACATTAATTTGAGGTGCAGGACATACCTCATCAATCTTAGCCATGCAGGCATAAGATGCAGTTTCTTCAGGAGATGATTCTTGTGAAGATGACAGAGATTGATCACTGTCAGTTTCCGAGTCAGAAGAATCACTACCTTCTAATACATTATCGCTACTTGCATCCTCAAACTTCTCCACAGGCTCAACGATAGCAACGTTTGCCTGGTTTCCCAATAAGCGCTGAGACCAATCAACTCCATCATTTACCAATAAAGCTTGAGTAACAGGAGATTTGTCTTGATCACCAGAGGCAGCAGTGTTATTTTTATCTCCTCCAGATGAAGACTTTGTAGAAGCACGGTCAGAATTGCGTGAGCCAGAAAAATCTTTCTTCGGCTTGTCACACTCTTTGGCAAAATGGCCAAATTCACAGCAGTTATAACATTTGACTTTTAATTTATCAAATCCAACCCTTTTGTTCAACGTGGGAAGATCTTTTGCCGTTCGTTGCATGAATTTTTTAACCTTTCGAACAATCATGGCCATGTTCCACTTTAAATCCATAAGCTCAAGATCATCTGGGTCGATTTGATCATAGTCCTCATCTGTGAGATCACTCGTAGCAATCTTACTTCCCACCAGTTGTTCATATGAAGTCATAAATGCACATACAAAAGCGAACTGTTGTTCGGCTTCTTGTAAATTAACCTTGGGTAGGCTTGAAGTATGAGCATTTGAGTTACCAGTTGCACCACTTGCCATGAAACATACATTAGTAGAATTGTTTACGTTAGGAACCTCTTGAGATTGAGCAAAGAATGCATTAATAGGCACTGAGCTTGTCACATTGTTTGCCGGTAATGCACAACCATAAAGTAACGGATTCTGAGTTGATGACTGCTGATTTTGATTTTCTTTCAAGGTAGATTGACATTTAAGATCAAATTCCCTTTCTTCGATCTTGTTAATGAATTGTACAGCAGTCAGTTCAGGTTTCTGAAAGAAACCGTTCTCCTTAAGCACGAACAAAAAAGTTGAATAATCTGTAGGTAAAGCATTCTTTAAAGTATCAATCTTATCTTGTTTAGTTGGCTCAAGATCAACAGATGACATCTCAACAATCAAATGGCTAAAACGGTTGATCATTTCTTCTACAGTTTCATTTTTCATCAGGATAAAATTTCTGAATTGAAATTTCACCAAAGTCTTCTTGCTTTCGAAAGTATTTCCCAAACTTCTCGTTTTCAAGGTAGTAAACAGTGAAGCACAGACTTTGATCGTACTATATTGATGAAAAATATGTTCCGGTAAAGCCATAGTGAGTGTAGAATATGCTTTCGTTTCACTTTCAAAGTCCTTCAACTCATGTGTCTCATAATCCTTAAAAGGTTTCGGAGTCCAACTTGTATTGTCTTTACCGATCAGTGGTGCAGCATAAACATCATCAAGAAAACGAACACTGCTAGGATGCACGGATCCCAGATGTGCACGGAATCTTGGTTCCCAACGGGCAAAGTCCAATAGTTTCAACAGCTTGGGACACTTATTGTGACTGCCAATCTCGTTATCCATCGTCAGCATCTGTTGCAATAAGACATTCTGTGATGCTAACGCATAATAAGATGAATTCTGAGCAGCCATGATAAACTTCAGGGATTAAAATTGTCAAACTTTCAAAGGTTATTCGTTTACTGTTCACACGAATGAACCAGTAACGAATGGGATATTTGTTAATATTTTAACGAATGGGATATTCGTTAAAAATTGATTACTTTAACGAATGGGATATTCGTTAACAAATTTATCTAACGAATCAGACTTAACGAATAAGCTTGAACGAATCAGGCTTTAACGAATAAGATTTGATCTTCACGAATAAGATTGAACGAATGAGATTGAAGTTACAGCGAATGAGTGGTTAGGTCTTAGCGAATGAGTGTAAACAGTGTAACGAATCATGCTTCATCCTAACGAATAAGACTTCATCTTAACGAATCAGTCTTCAACGATTCAAACTTCCAATTTCAACTTCCAACTCGTCCGAATCTTACTGAAACTACTTAAAACTTCTATCAAAACAATCCAAAACCAAATCCGAACCTTAATTGCCTAGTCCGAACTCACAAACACAAAACAAACTAGTTCAAATCCACATTAAAAATAGTCTCTGTTTCTACCATTATCAGTTTACCTTAAAACTCAATCAATTAATCATGAAACCGAATCAATTGAATACGATTAACAAACGATTATGTATCGTAGATCAGATCCAAGGCTCTGATACCACTTGAAAGAACCTTGAATACGGATCTAGATCTTGATAACAACGATACACATGTTGATTGATATATGATTAAGCTGGAATACGTTATGACAATTAGACAGAGTAACGAGAGAGAATGAACTGAAACTTGAAAAACTTTTTCTTAATGAATAATTTACAGACTATATATAGGGGATGACCACATTCGTTAACCTAACAGTTAACGAATGTGTCATTCGTTACATTAAACCATACGAATGAACTCCTCATTCGTTAATACTTTAACCTATAACGAATAGCCCTCATTCGTTATCTCATTCGTTAAACACGGTTAACGAATGAGCTTACAATTAGACAAATGTGTTACATTCGTTACAGGGTAACGAATGTAACATTACATTAGAGCAAATGGCCCATCTAGCCATATTTACATTAAGACCCCTATACTTTATACTAATTACATTAATGACCTGATAAAGACTGAGACGTACAAAACGTGTATCAACAGTCCAATAGCATCAGTCTTAACTTCTGAAAATTTTTCCAAGTGTAGAATTTTCGCATGAGGATGATTTCGCTTCTCATGGGAAGCGAAGCGAAAGAGATAGGCACTTCGCTTCGCATGACCCGGCGAAGTGAAATAGAGACATTTCGCTTCGCATGACCAGGCGAAGCGAAACAGAGAATAATTTCGCTTCGCATGACCAAGCGAAGCGAAATACTCTTTTCATGCGAAAAACTTTACTTAGTCATCTTTTTGATTTCTTTTCTTTCCATGGGTGTCGCCTGGACCCGAATTAGATTTCTGGGAAGTTTGGGTGAAAACCCCTTTAGTTTAAATGGTCAATTGGATCCCAGAAGATATCAACAAAGCCTAGATCTACAACTGTACAAAATAAACCTAAAAACTAATAATCAATGATGATAAACACGAACTAAAGCCTAATCGATATGTGATAATCATTGAAACAACAGCAATTTGAAGATCTTGTCATAGATCTAGCCAACGGTTCATCTAAACCGTCGCCTAGATCCACGTGAACCCAGAAAACAAGAAGAACAAATGGATATGATGTTTATGATGTTATACCGAGGGTGTGGGTTCTGGATTCATCATCAAAGATGATAAAGAGAGCCGGAGCTTGTAGATTTTGAAAGAAAAGTTAGGGTTTGAGGGTAAAAGGAAGAGAGAGAAGAGAGAGTATAATATGAAAAGTTTTTGTGAATAGTGAAAGAGATTTTAGGTTGCCCTTATATATAGGGTCAGCGTATCTCGCGATAAGGTCAAAACATCGCGAGTATTCACCGAAAATCACACTCTCGGTCCTCGGTCTTTAAAAACATTTGTATATTCAAACCCGAAAAACATTTACCCACCAAATCCAAGCACTTGTTAATTTTTTTTTGTCGGTCCATAACTATTAATGTTTGCAAGACAATCTCTTTAGCAAAACAAAATTAAAGTAAAACTAGATTAAGATTAAAAAAAATAAAAATAAAATAAAAATACAAATAAAATCTAAAATGTTAAAATATAAAGATAAATAATATATTAGAAAATAAAAACAAAAAAAATAAAATAAAATAAATTTTGAAATAAATATAAATGTAAAATTAATAATTGAATTAATTTTCATGAAATCGTTAAGAACGACCACAACGTGGAATCATATTGATTTGCAAAGCCATAGATCGCGTTTCCATTTTTATATTATTGTGACACAAGCTCATCATCGATTATAGATATTGTTCATCTGTTTAACTTGACAAGTGTTTTGATGTTAATATGATACGTTTAAGATTCAATTAGGCACGATACTTTTGATGTTCATCTGTTTAACTTGAAATTCCAAGGCTTGAATCAAAATAAATGAAGAAAAGTAGAAGTTAAAATTCCTAGGACTGATTCTTTTTCTGACTCTTTTTCTTGGTTTTTCTTTTTCTTTTCTGTTTTCTTTTTCTTTTCTTGACTCTTTTGTTTTTTCTTTTTCTTGCTTTTCTATGAAGCTTTTCTTGACTCAATGAAAATTAAAAATTGACACAGATTTTCATAAGATAGTTGTGATCAGGTAAAGAGAGGCAATGAAATGTGTAATTACATTTCATTCTTTATTGATATGACTTTAACGGAATCATGCAACCGCTTCTTAAGCGTATAGCCACTAGCAACTGCAAGAGTTTAAGTTTATATCACCCAACACTTACTTGTTTGTCAAGCCTATCTACACATCGATGAATGACCTTGTAGCCTTTTGATCTAATCTTTTAACACGCTAGAATCATCACATACCAATGTACTATCACTTTCCACATGGTCGAATCAATTCTTAATTGAAAATTTAAAATATTTGACTCCCTCTACGAAGGAGCTCCCTCTAAATGGGATAAGTCTTTTAGAGTTTTCTAAAAATTTTCTTAAATAGGAGTAAAGATGAAATTAATATTATATATAAAAATAAAATCTTTTTGTTAAGTCGAGTGACTTGATTTTAGTTTTTCTTGAAGTAAATTGAAAATCTTTTTGGTGAGTTAAAGTTAACTCATTTTCTCCCTCTAAAATTGTGACATATTTGAAAAATATTTACAATTTTAAAATTTAAAGATAAAATTTACCCAAAAGAAATCATGCTCAATGACTCAACAAAAAAAACAAAACGGGCACGACTAAAAGCTTTGGTAAAGAAATCTGCAAAGTTATAATCAGTATGGACCCTTTTTATATTGACAAGCTTATGATCAAACAATCACGAATAAAGTGTATTCGGATGTCGATGTGCTTAGTCTTTGAGTGCTGGACCGGGTTTTAACGATAGGAACAGCAGCCTCATTATCAAATTTGATCGTTGTATCATAGAAATTCAAACCGTAATCTAGCAGCTGATGCTGGATCCATATCACTTGAGAGCAGCAGCTGGATGCAGCAATGTACTTGGCTTCTGCTGTGGAGGTGGATACAGTAACTTGCTTCTTGCATTGCCAGGAAATCAACCGATCTCCGAGGAATTGACATCCATCGATGTTGATTTTCTGTCCAAGTTGCATCCCCCATAATCACTGTCGGTGTAAGCATGAAGTTCGAAGGATGACTCTTTTGGATACCAAAGTCCCAAACATGGTCTTCCTTTCAAGTATCTGAAAATACGCTTGACAGCCGTCATGTGGGATTCTCTCAGGTCAGACTGATATTTGGCACACTGACAAACAGAGAACATGATGTCCGGTCTGCTTGCCATGAGATACATCAGGGAACCAATCATTGACCTATATAGGTGTTGATCGACTGGTTTTCCCGATGGATCAGGAGCGAGAACAGGTCGTGTGGCGATTGGTGTCATGAAAGCCGTTGAGTCCTTGAATCCAAATTTCTGAACAATGTCATGAACGTACTTTTCCTGATGAAATAAAGTCCCATCCTTCTTTTGTTTAACTTGTAAGCCCAGGAAGAATGTCATTTTCCCTAAGGAACTCATCTCAAATCGCTGTTGCATAACCTCCGAAAACTCCTTGCATAGATACTCATTTGTGGACCTGAAGATAATGTCATCAACATACACTTGAACGACAATTAAATCCCCCTTAACCTTCTTGACAAAGAGAGTTTGATCGACCATACCTCTCTTGTATCCGTTCTTCACTAAATGATCAGCTAGTGTGGCATACCATGCACGAGGTGCTTAGTGAAGACCATAAAGTGCTTTGCCAAGACGGTAAACGCGATCAGGATGACTTGGATCTTCAAAACCTAGAGGTTGACTGACGTAGATCTCTTCTTTTACCTTCTCGTACAAGAAAGCATTCTTCACATCCATTTGATACACTTTGAAGTTCATGTACGAGGCGTATGCCAGAAAGATACGAATTGCTTCTAATCTGGCTAACGGTGCATAGACTTCATCGTAATCAAGTCCTTCACGTTGCCAAAAGCCTTGCACAACAAGCCGGGCTTTATTTCTAATGATAACCCCCTTGTCTTCCTTCTTATTCCGGAACACCCATTTCGTTCCGATCGGCTTCTTATGTTCTGGCTACTTCACTAGCCTCAAAACATTCAACTTCTTGAACTTTAACAGCTCTTTTTGCATTGCTTCAACCCAGGAGTTTTCTTTCAACGCAACCTTGTAGTCCTTGGGCTCCACCTGTGAAATAAAACAAGCAAAAAGACATCTGTTAATAGTACCAGAGGTTCTGCGTGTTTGAATGCCAGCAGACGGATCTCCAATTATGTTCTCAGTCGGATGTCGACGGTGAATTGGCAACTGTGGAATTTGGTCGACATGCTCGACTGGTGTTGCCTCCATCTCGATTGATAAGCTCTCTATGGGATGAAAGACTGTAGTCACATTGACAGGAGCATTTGGTTGAGGATCACTTGTACCTTCATCTTGATCAACCAAATGTTCTTGAGCAATGGGACCTTCCCATAGGTTGTCATAGAAAGGCATCACTATGGCCAGAACTGACGTTGATTCGGTGCTTCCAGAAGCTCCATTCTGAACAGGTTCATTCTGCACGTTTTCTTGATCAGTCTCCTCAGCATTACCACGATTTTCTTCTTCAGAGGGAGGTGTAGGAATAGATTCAACTACACCCGGTTCTGCTGGAGGATCCACTGCTTGATCAGTATGGACATTTTCAACATGATCTTCCACATTGTCATCAGACACGTACGAATCAGTATCTGAATCGGAGGCGTCTTCGACTGTGGGCACCTCAGTAGAGACTGCAGAAGGCTGCACTTCAATTACCGGGGCTGGTTGGTTAGCCATGGGTGAAACATTAAGTACAGGTGCGGGTGCAGCTACTTGAACATCTTCCAGGCCTCTCAAAACAGCACGCATTAGTATTGACTGATCGTCTTCAGATTGAGCTTGCGTTGTCACAACAGCGGGAACAGGAGAAACAGCCGGTGTTGTATACATTCCTCGAAACTGCTTGAACAGTCCTTCATAGTCAAACATCCAATTTAGACCAGTGTGTGCATCGGTAGGGTTCAATTCTTGCCAGTTAATGTTGTACGATTCCAAGATCACTCGTGTTTTCTTGTTGTAGACACGATAAGCACTTTTGTCAGCAGAATAACCAACAAAATAGCACTCATCTTCTTTTTCAGCAAACTTGGAAGTTGTAGCGACGTTTTTTTGGAGCACCGTGTAAGGACATCCAAACGTCCTGAAGAAATTGACCCTTGGCTTGTTTCCATAAAAGACTTCATAAGGTGTCTTATTCAGTCTTTTATTTAGCAACACACGGTTCTGGGTAAAGCAGGCAATATTGATAGCTTCACCCCAGAAAAACAAAGGAAGTTTGGAGTATGACAGCATGGTTCTAGCAGCTTCAACCAATGTACGGTTTCGTCTTTTAGCCACCCCATTTTGTTCGGGAGTGTAAGCTGCGCTGAACTGATGAACGATTCCCTTGTTGTGACAGAAGTCATTAACGGTTTTGTTGCAGAATTCTGTTCCGCTATCACTTCTTATGCACTTGACTCTTTAATCAGTTTGATTCTCAACCAGTATGATGAACCTTAGCAGAAACTGAGCTATCTCATCCTTGTGTCCTAGCAGAAAATTCCAACTGAAACGCAAAAAATCATCAGTAATAACCAGACAATAGGATTTTCGACCTATTGCCATTGGTTAAATGGGACCGAAGAGGTCCATATGTAACAGTTGAAGAGTGGATCTTATGGAATTGACAGTCTTGGGTCTGTGAGGGAGTTTGTACTGTTTTCATTTTGAGCAAGATAAATATTTTTCAGCACAATGAAAAGATTTTATGGGCAAACCTCTCACATGGTCACCTTTAACTAACTTATTCAAGTTTTTAAAGTTGACGTGACCCAAACGTCGATGCCATAAGGATGAATCGTTTTCCGAGGCCTTGGACATCAAACAAGAAGCAGAATGCATGGAATAATTACTTCTCATGTCCATAATGTAAGCATCATTGTGCCTCAGAGTACGCAACATAATCCATTCTTCAGGGACTTAAAAACCATGTTTAAGAATAAGACACTCATTTTCTGTGAAAAGGGTAGAGTAATGCTTATCACAGATTTGGGACACGCTGAGAAGGTTGTGGTTGAGCTATTCGACCAAGTTGACTTCATCAAAGGTCAATGTACCATTGGAGACCTTGCCTTGTTTTGTAATCTCTCATCCTACATCACCAGCAAAGGAAACATGTCAGCCGTTGAAATGTTTTACGTCAAACAGCGACAACACATCTCCTGTCATATATCAGGTGCAGCCACTGTCTAAGTACCAAATACTATTGACAGGCCTTCCAGGCTGACCCTACACACATGAATAGCTAGTTAGTGGAGGGTTTCCCTAGACGTACTTGTCTCGGGAAAATTAAACAGAAAATCACCCAGTTTAATTTCATGATTCCTAAAAATATAATCTTTTGGAGAATCGGAATCAGAAGAACAATCCCTCAAGGAACTTGAGTTATGATTTCCTCGGTTTTGGAAAGGTTTTCTGGATTGCCTTCGTTATGGTTTGGACTTGACCATAAAATCCTCTTGATTAGATTTTGAGAAAACCTTTGAAGGATTCTTAGGCTTTTCAGCTTCATAACCCTTTGCTAACCTTTTCCTTTCCCTTTGGGTTAGCCAAAAAGGTTTCTTGGGTTTCTAAATTCTTTTTGGTTTGAAATCCGTCTCACTGGCAGAAGTGTGAGTTCGGTGAGGCATTTCCTTAGTTGTAGCGGGAACCTTAGAAAATGTCTGACCGAACTTACTGTGTACATCTCTTTGTTGTTTGTGCCAGTTCTTGCAATGTCTCGCAAGATGAAACGGATTTCCACAAACAAAGCAACACTTTTGTTGGTTGCATTTATAGACATCAAGATCACTGAGATATGTGGGATAGGGTGATGTGGTCTGGTTAACATGTTGGTAACCTTTATCTGACTTATAATTGTAAACATTTGAATGATGAGTTGCAAAATAATTTGATTGCCTAGGTTTCTGTTGAGAGTAGTAATAGGCACTATCAAATTGATCATAAAATTTAGAACTATTGTTATAATTTGTATTTTGAGAAAATGAGGTTTTCTTAGGTGGCACATATTTACAGGAAGTGCTTGGTTTTTCATTTTCAAAATTTGATTCTTGTTTTCTTAAATTTTCAATATCATGATCAATTGATGAGCAACTAGGACTAGTCTGGTCATAAACCTTAGCTTCGATTGTTTCGTCAAAAATTATTTCACACTCTGAATCAGATGAAGAACATTCGATTTCATTACAAACATCTTTACAACTTTCATCACTAGAAGTTTCACAAAATACAGCTTTTGATCTTGACATTAGACTCCTCAACATAGATTCACAAACTTTATTACAAACTGGATTGTTAATTGACTTTGTTAGACCCACACAAGACTCAAAACGGGGTTCTAACTCTCCATTTTGCTTACAACCCTGGTTAACCTTCCCACAATCACCATCAATTACATCACCTACTACACAAGACACATTGATGTTAGATTTATTAGATGATGAGACTGGAGCAGCAGTTTGAGATCCAGCAGGAACAAATGTCACAGGTTTTGGTATTCTACCAACCCCGTATGTCATTTCCTCCTCTGAAGAAGTATTATAGCTGAAGTTGGGCAAACTGGTGTAGTTGTCATTTAAATGTGGAGGTACAGCAGTATAATCGTACCCCAGCCCCGCTTTCAGTTTAGTACTTCTTTGGGCTCCAATAAGATCATCCAATTTCTCAGATGATGTTTCAAATCTTTCAACTTGTTTTTCTTTTTCCTTTTTATCAGAAGCATCAAGTTTCAAACTTTCTATTTCAGCTTTTAATTCAGAAACTGTGTTTTTGTAATAAATTACTTCATGCTCCTTTTTAAAAATTTTATGTTTCAGATTTGCCACATCATCTCGATGAGTCTCAATTTTCTCAACGTAAATCTTGT
This sequence comes from Bidens hawaiensis, assembly GCF_021521415.1. Taxonomy (NCBI): domain Eukaryota; kingdom Viridiplantae; phylum Streptophyta; class Magnoliopsida; order Asterales; family Asteraceae; genus Bidens; species Bidens hawaiensis. The sequence continues at coordinate 562,299 of NW_027492287.1, forward strand.
CAGCTTTTACATATTCAGCGTTAAATTCACGAAGTTTTTCATTTTCTTTCAAGACTTCATTATGATGATGTCTATAATATGTAACCTCTTTAATGCAAGCCTGCGAACAGAGATTGTGATTTACCTCATCGAGGGGTGATGCATCAGCACTTGCAGCTGAAGATGAAGAAGCTTCATTGTTGGAAGGGAAAGCCATTCCTGACATGTTGAGTGGATTATTCAGCTCCTGAAATTGATCATCCCAATCCACAATTTGGACCTCTGTTTCAGAGACAAGGGCTCTAATGTTTGTACTTGAGTTGCCCTTGTGTGGATGACCTCCAATTCTTGGACCAGAGCTGCTTGGCTTATGCGCTTCAGGCTTTTTCCCAGCTGACTTGCTGTTGTCTTCTTTAGTCACTTCAGTTACCCGAATGTCATTTGCTGGTTTGGGAGGATTTGTGCACTCCCTTGCAAAGTGACCCATCTCACTGCAGTTGTAGCATCGAAGCTTTGACTTATCAAAACCAATCCTCTTCCTGTCAGAATCCTTGAAACTGTCTTTCCCATACATCTTCATGAAGTTTGTAGCTCTGTGAACTGCCATAGTCGTCTGATATTTGATATCCATCTTCTCGAGATCCTTGTTGTTGATGTCTCTTAGATCTCCTATCTCAAATTGTGGTGGCAGCAGATTTCCTTGCAAGCTCTTCATGACTTGAAAGAAAAGCATGGACTAGTGCAATATTTGAATCATTCAACAGAGGAAGAGCTTCACAGTAGCTTGAACTTTACTTGGCTGAGATTTTGAGGATGAGGAAATCCCATGAGCTTTTAAGGCTTGTTCAACTGCACTATCTACAGCCTTCTGAAATGAACTAGAACCAGATGACGTGGATTGATTTCTAGTTGAAATAAATGCAGTTGTCTGTGGTGGCACACTTGAGGAGTACTTTGGAGTGGTTACTGGATACACATTCTGCTGGGTTTTGTTAATGAAGGCAGTTGGCATTGTTGATGCAGTACTCACCCCAGCTTGATTTAGAGAACTCAGATGATTGTTCATTCTCATTTGTTCGTCCATTTCGAATGACTTGATAGTGGATATCAAATCTGTGTTTGACATGGCATTCAGATTGGTAGTTCTCTTGATTGTGATTGTGTTTGTACTCCAACTATACGACAACAAATTCATCAACTTGTGGTTGACTTCGGAGTTGGTGATGTTGACACTGGCAGCTCTAAATCTAACCATCAACTTTTCAAACCTCTTTACCAAGTCCAACACCGCTTCACCTTGACGATGGTTGAACATGTTGAACTCTTCTTTCAACAATGCCTTCTTGTTTTCTCTAATTTCAGCATTTCTCTCAACTTTCTCTACAAGTGCATCCCACAAACCTTTTGCACTTCTGTGTTCACGCAGAGTCTCAGTAATTTCATTTGAGAGACAAACAGTCAAAGTGAGGTATGCCTTCTTGTCTTGCTCAATAAAGGTCCTATCATTTTGGTCATAATTTTCAGGAGTCTTTAATTGTTCCCCATTTGGAGTGACAGTCATGGGAACATGAGGACCTTCTTCAAAACATCTCATTAACTCAGAGTCAGTCAATGAAATGAAATTTATGAACCTCCATTTAAAATCAGCAAAGTTATCATCTAAGGTCATGTACTTTGGAGGCTTTATAGGTGTTCCCACTTGGTTCTCAAGTAACAAATATCCCTTCAACAACTCATAATCAGTACTCGTCATGATTGCACAGTCTCCAATACTTAACAGTCCTCAAAATGTTCAAAATCTTAACCGAACAGAAATTTCGCGCGAAACAGGGCTTATGCAAAGCAAAAAAGTTGTTACAAGCGAAACTATTATGTGAAGCGAAACAGTCATGCGAAGTGAAATGTGATGTGAAGCGAAACCACTTTTCAATCGAAGCGAAATTGTTAAGCGAAGCGAAAAAAATCCAAACCTTCCAGAAACAATCTTTCTTGGGATCCGTTCACCTAATCTGTCAGTTCTGGTCAAAAGTTGGTACACAAACTCTCATGCCAAGCGATGCGAAAATCTTACTTATCAATTTTTTAACATTTTTTTAAACCCGTAACTTTAATTTTAACTCCTTTAAACCCAAAACTTTTAGATCTAAAGCTAGTACACTTGTTGTTTTTACCAAGAACACATTCTAAGACATGACTATCAACTTGAGACCGATTGTTTTTGTAGTTTTTCTTGTTTTTATGGTTTTTCTTTGCAAGAGACTTTCTTTTCTTCTTCTCAAGATCAAAACCCAAGGTTGTGATCCAAAAACCCTCAACTAGTGAGCCGAAGCTCTGATACCAATTGTAGGTCCCGAGGCAGGTGGATCTAACAACATGTCTTGGATCAACCGAACTTAGTGCTAGCGGAAATCACACTAAGTCACCTAAAAGGTCTCGGATCTTGAGAGTTATTTCGGATAGAGAGAGAGAAAGTAGGAGAAAGCTAGAGAGAAAGAAAATATATAAAGTGAGAGTTTGGCAAAAGGTTGTTTCTCTCATGCCATGCTTCCTATTTATAGGGAAGCATGCGTGAGAAGCATGTCATATCATCAATGCCCAATGGGCTTCTTTGCAAGTTTCCCTTGGGCTTATTACATACAAAGTAAACAACTAAAGCCCAATATATTCAAAAGTAACTAAATGGCCCAAATACATAAACGAACCAATACAAAAGACTAATAACACAAAATAATTTCATTTTAATACAATAAATCATTCATATCTTCCCATAAGTACTAAACCAATATGATAATACTAATACAAGATTTTAAGAAAACAAAACCTGGTTATCCTTTTGGTTCCCTAATTATGATCAAACGCGCCTCGCTGTTGAAATTCAAACCCGCCTTGCTGTTGAAAGTCAATACTGCCAACCTGCTTTTGACAATTAAACCCGCTTCTCTGCTGTTGGCAATCAATCCCGCTTCTCCTCCGTTGATTCCGATATTCCCAACCAAAATTCCAAATCATTTGTTTTCTTATCCTTTTAATGTTCCTTTTTACCTAATATATAAGACTTCTAATATCTTGATGTTGAGGGAAAAAAAAAAGGAGAAAATCTTTATCTCTCAAATTCTTCTCTATTGTTTTTCTTAAACCAAGAAAACAAAAAAAAAGTAAAAAAAGTTTTACTTTCTTTTTTTTGCCTTCTTCTTCGAACCTATCAACAAGAAACAACAATTCTTTGATAAATGGCCGCCAACCACCAAAACTTTCTGCCTCTTTCTCAAACCCACTGAATTCAGCAATTATATAATTGACAATTAGGAATTCAAAAGTGCAGAAATATATTCCTAACAGCAATAGCCTCTAATCAAAATAGCAATTGTCGATTCCTTTATCCGTGAATCGGATAACCCCCCTGATGTAAATTAAAACAAAACATAACTTCTAATCGAACGAAAACATTAACAATAAAACCTTATAAAACCTTTATTTTCAATCGATGGTGATCGTCCCTATTTTGGTTTGAATCTACCGATGATAAGCAACACCAATCAACCACTTTCACCAATTCTGAACCAAAACCTGATGCCTAAGTTGATGTAAAACAAGTTACCAGAGATTAGAAGTCGGTATTGATAGCCCTTTCCCAGAACGATTTGATAACCGAGACGTTCAATAATGATGAATCGAATCGATTCTGAATCAATTTGTTAGGTTATAAACTTTAAGGGTCAGGTTAGGGGGTTAGTATGTAATTAGGTTAAAACAGTTATGATTAACGGTTGCGTCGCTTGGTAGGGTTTATATACCCCTCCATCGATCACTTTGTGTTTGTATGACACAAATCATATTAATCAAAGAATTAGTTTGTGTATCATCATTGTGTTATTGTTCCATATTCAATTGAAGATTTGTGATTTGATTTCTGATCACCAGCAGTGGTATCAGAGTGGTTATCATATTCGTTCTAGGAAATAAGGATTATCAACAACTTCAATCAAATATCATAGCAGTTATTTTGAAATTGTTCAAAGAACTAACAGGGAGGATTCAATAGAATCCGCCGGTGGAAATCGAATCAACAAATTTGATTTCTGATCACCAACAACCACTCTGTCCATTTTGTTTGAATTGCAAGCGTACAAAGATTATTTTAATCAAATCTTTATGTTTTAAAACGAATTAGTTATTCTCGTAGAAACATTAAAGTTAGTGATAAAATGAAAATCACTTTTAAAGGTAGACCTAGATTCAACATGCTTTAGATATGAATGATATATGCCTATGTATTCATCAGTTGCAATCCTACTAAGAAGTGGGACACAAAGAGTCAATATACTCAGTCCCGCAACTAATTATAAAGAAAACATTGTATTTCACAGCTTGTTTAACCAAATGTTTTAATCCAACTTAAAATTTTAAACTTGCAATACGTGCTTTGATGTTGTCATTTTGAAATAAAATACAATAAGTTTGAGTGTCTTTCACCTAACTATTATCTAATAATTGTGGCTAGTTTAAGACTCAGACTTGCACATGCATCTATTTGTTTATTAAAATATTTGTTTTTTTACAACCATCTAAACATAATATAACTGTTGACCTTTAAAGTTGACTCATTTAAATTTAAACAACTCAGTACACCCCACCACTAAACAATCTGTTAACACCATAGATATGCGAAACAAAGATGGATATAATTATAAAAAGCTAGCTATGCCACAAAAAAAACCTTAATTATGATTGCCCTTGCGGGTCCATTGCATGTATCTTCCTTTAACCACACACTATTGTAATGCTCCCGATCATGATAAGACGAACCTTGTGTTTCTATTATAGTCGTTGATAGTTCATGCCCTCAATAGGCAATAGCTCATCAGGCATTATCAAGTATCTGTTGATAATACTTTAAACAGTCATTGTTAGCTTACAGAATAATGGCCATAGCCTAATCATACTGTAATGTACAAAAGTGTGAGGAGAATCTTTACGGTGCGCATTGTTAGTATTTTAGTGTAATTGGATTAATTGGTATACCAATGTCATAATAATAAACATTAAGTAAGTTTGAGATGTGCGGAGTACACGCTTGTTTTGGTTTATTATTATGTTAGGGGCAAAGCCCCTAATGAACAAGGTCCGGGGGGCAACACCCCCAGTTGCGGGGTCCTAGGGGCGGCAACCCTAGTTCATTAATATTGCTTAACTAAAATGTCATTAGAAAAATGATTTTTATGATTATATCACACATAATCACAAGTATTATTTGGAGGAATTATTAATTAATTTCAAAATTTGAATTAATAACTGTATAAGACAATTATCTTTAACCCTAACTATTTTGGAGATTTGCTAGACGCTTTGATCAATTTGTCGATCCCTGTTAATCTTCCACACAAATTCATACTCAATTCTTGTCTTATACATAGAGTTTTATCCGATTAAAGTATTTAAAGAATCACCAAATAACTTTTAATCTTAAGTTTTCACATGACTCTCTGTATTATCTAGGTTGCAATTCCCAAAATCCCCAACATGCATGAGATTAAAAGTGTGATAATCTTGAACAAAGGTAATTAACATCAAATCATTGGTAAAAATAACTTTAAGGTGACCTTGACAAACCACAAAAAGTTACTCATGTGCTTAGAACGGTTTCGAACATCATCATAGCAAAAATGAATCAAAATAAATCAGCGCTACAAAAGGAAGACTCAGATCTCCATGGTTGCGACATACGTTTTCGTTTAAAATAACAAAGCATCATCATAGCTAAAGATAATGCACAAACAACATAAGCAGACCAATTATAACCTCTAAAGTACAACCAAGCTTCCATATAGTACAAACAAACAAAGTTCGTATAAAAGGAGCCGCACCGGAGTGACATAAAATGCGCTCATATCAATTTCAAACCAGCCATCATCAAAGCACAAATAAATTAAAATAAATCAAGGGTACAAAGCGTAACCGATCATAACCTTAAACACCATTCAAGCCACAAACACACAAAAACCACCACCAAAATGAGAATAGTCTCATCATTTCAACCCATTAATCGGAGAAATTCAAGAGGCTCAGATCTCCGGCAACAAAGGCTGCCTTTACTTCTCACTAGAGGTGGATCCAGAAATTTTTCATACGAGGGGCACAATAGGAACTGACACAAAATAGATCAACAAAAAAACTTAGGCATACTCGGAGTAGACATAGGAATCGGACCATCACTACTACTAGATGGAATTTCACTTGATGATGGAACCTATCTTTTTAATAAATTTTTAAGAGTTCCTAGATGAAGACCAAAAAATCAATCCACACAACGAGAAAAAAAAAACAATCATCACAATTATATAAGAGGGTAAAAAATACGCATAGTGTTTTTGTTTTACTTGTGAAGACATCACCGGTTTACTAAAAAAGCAAATCACCAATTCACCAAATAAGCTAAAAAGGATCTACGCAAAATTATGTAAATAAGAAAAGTTAGGCATGTTCGCTACAACTTACAAGTCTTATAAAAAATTATAAACCAACAATTCAATAAAAAAAACTTAAAACAATTAACAAGATTATAAAATATTATAAATTTGTTATATGGACTATCAAACTTTAGCAAACAATAGGCAAACAAACAATCAGACTTGATAAATAATAATGAGAAATTGACAAAAAAAAAGACACAACAGTAGCACCAAAAGAAAATCAATTAGCTTCAATTATTCAACAAAAGATAGACCATCAGATATTAGTTCCGTACCGAGTAAATAAAATAGAGTGGGCAGCGGGGAAAATCGGCAATAAAGCAAGTAGAGTCTAGAGTGGAGCCATGGATCAGGGAGGTGTTTGAGTGCTTCTGACCTGTAGAGTTCTTTGAGGAGGCGAACTGCGTAGTAGCCTAGTAGCAAAACAACGAGCGACGTTGATCAGGGATCCAATTTTAAAATCAAAAATATATTTAACAGTTTTGGGCTTGGCTCTTGAGCTTGGAAGATGGGCACTTGAATTTAAAGGAGGTGGGCATTTAGGCTTTAACCAGAAAATCAGTATAGTAAATATACTACATATATGGGCCTTGGCCCACCCTTGTATTGGGCTAAATCTGCCCCTTCTTGTCACAATGTCAAGTAGCAACAATCGAATGTTTGCCATCGCATCAAAGTAAATCATTAGGGCTAAAGTTTAGAAAGCATATTCTCTGGTTAGTGTCTGCATAAAATATATAACGTATGAGAGCCCTTAAGCATTAATAATACAATTCAAGAACTAAATTTTTATCTTAATGATAATAATACCTCCGCTGAATGTAGCACAAACTCCATATTGTGCAAGTGCAAATACCATATCGTGAGTCACAGCATCTAACATGGGATGATACGTCTTTTTATATCATGATTGTGTAGTGTGCTTCTTTTCAGCCACAACTACATCTGTCTCTCTTATACCAACCCAACCGTCATAACCATCATCTTCTCACCGGCCATCGTGTCCGTAACCATTGTCTTCCCCCGCTATACGTGCTAATCGACGGCGACGATCGGTGATTAACTTCTATATAGAGGTGAGTTCGAAAGGGAATTCTAAAAAATTGAACTGGTGAACTCCATCTTAAAGCATCCATTTAATCTTCTGGTACACATTTTGTTTTCTTTGATTCTCTACATCTCACATGGCATCATGAAACCAAAACACCTAACCCCCCCCCCCCCCACCTCCAGACTCACTGACTTAACCCTAAAAGTTAAACTAAACCAGAAGGCTAAGGATGCTAGATAGAATTTTTTTTTTTTTACTTTTTTAATTTTTAAGTTTTTCTTTATATTTTTTTAGAGTTTTTTTTTCCTTACAAAAATGATGTGATTTAGTTGATTGGAGGTGCAAAATAGGATGAAGGGAGATGATCAAGAGGTAGGAAGGGAACCGGGGCTCCCCAATTTCTTATTTTTTTTTGAAGTTCCCTTTTAAACCTCTATATGTATAAATATGAATGAACGGATGGTTATAATTTACTAATGAATTGGCCAAATTTAGAATATTTGAAGGAGTGATGAGGCGATTAAAAATGAGTGATTAGGCGATTGAAAAGTTTGTTCGTGAAAACTGATGGTGCATAGAATTTTTAGCATGCTTCCTCCCTCTTTATATTGGAAGTTCTAAGTGTACTCTAGAATGCAACAAGAACCAAAATGGGTAACAAAAATGTGGGTATCTTCATCCTCGTAGCAATTGCAACAGTTGTGGCTCAAGCTGTTGCTCTACCAGGTCCCGTTGGAGCATGTCCAGGTGGAACATGTCCTCAGCCAGGTGGATCATGTCCAGGTGGAGCATGTCCTAATCAGCCAACAGTGCATATGGTTGGAGACGACAAAGGTTGGGTCCTTGGTGTTGATTACCAAGCTTGGGCCGACCAGAGGACATTTAAGAATGGAGACATCCTTCGTATATTCTTATCCATTCTATTGATTTGTTATTTTGTTAAGAAGATTGTGTTAGTTTTATCTCTTCAAACAAGCTAACTATATCATTTATGCAGATTTCATATACGACCGAAGCAAACATGATGTGTACGTAGTAAATGAAGAAGAGTACGAGAAATGTACTTTTTACGCTCCTATAAATAATGTTCCGCTTTGTGGGAATAATAAGGTCCCCATTCCATACTCGGGTGCAACCTTTGGGTTTATTAGTGGCGTTGGGCAGGATTGTCAAAATGGCTTGAAGTTTAAAGTGTATGTTCCCCCGGAGTAGTTATTTTTAAGTCCTCTTTTTTTATGTTTGTTAATTAATAATTGGCTTTCTAGCCGAACAAGGAAAATGTCATGTACGTTGTGCAAAAGCAAATAATACTTTACTCGAAGAGTTTGATTAAACGGTTGGTATCATCTTTCTATAGGTGTTTGAATCCACTTTTTTCGTCTATCATATATATATATATATATACACATATATATATATATATATAGATTATTGAAATTTATACATGTGATATGAATTTTGTTATTATTTTAGTAAAGGCATTTAAGTAACTTTTGTTTTTGAAGTCATTCAATTTTTAGTAAGTGATCCAGTGCTGTGCTGTGATTTGATTTTTTTTTTCACTACTAGAAAAACCCCTTTAATGACATGCATTGCGTGTCATTAAAAGGTACAAATGACACACAAATGTATGCCAATTATAGCCCAGTCATAAATAGAAGATGACACCCATCCGCGTGTCATGTTTTATGACATGCATTTATGACATGCTTTAATGACTCGCATTTACAACCCCGACATACGACTTACATTTATGCGTGTCATGGTATCCTTTTTTTTTAAAATTATATATATTTATATTTTTGCATAATTACTAATTTTCACATTAATGACAATAATTAAATCCTCATGACAAACAATATAAAATACAAATATATCAAAACTATCCATTTCATTTCATAATTAGAGATCATAAGTCGATATTACAAAGATTTCCAAATTAACAAAAATATCCGTTAAATTGTCGATACAAAAGACAACACCGGAAAATAAACTTTGCACATAAGTCGACTGTTATTCTCAAATTCCATCAACATCCGCCTCCTCGTATTCACTTTGCCTTCCCCCATCTAAGAAGAAAATTAAAGAAAGAAAATGCTAACAAAATTGGTTGGGTCAAACCGAACCAATATAAACATAATCAAACCTGTAAATTAGAATAGTTAAAGTACAATACGTTGCACTTACATTGTTATTGACGATTATTTCAAGTCCTTCATCAGCAATCTCCTTCATCAATCTCCTTCATGAAGTTTAATATATTACTAGAATTTCGCCCCTCGCACATTGCGGTGAGAGTGCATTTTGATAACAACGCATACGTCAAGTTTGTTCCAGGAATACCAATCGTTTGTAATTGAATGTCGCAAGTCCACAAAGGACACCACACTGTCCGTAAAAACATTCATACAAACCTTAATTCCTTCGTTCGTTTTAAAAGCTGAATTTCGCATGCTCACCCACATCTTGTTTACCATGTTGTGGTTTGCTTGTTTTGAAATGAGGTCTCCAAGTGTGATTGTTGGATTTTGATGTTTGACTGCAACCGTAGGTGCTATTTCTATGACCATGTCATGGAAGTTTGTTTGTTCTTAGTATTGTGTATGTGGCTGTAAACTTTGGTCGGGTAAGTATGTGATTATGGTAATTTAAATTATTAGTATCTGTTTATGCAGTCTGTAGCGTCGGCTATAGTAGCAAATGTTGACTCCACTTGCATACCTAATGAGAGTATATTGAAATTTGAGCATATATATGCATTAAGGAAACAAAATAAGTGAACATTAAGTAATGAATATAGCTTTATATCTGCAGTTTATGACATCATGTTATAAAACTACATATTACCATTTAATTCCCAAGAACACTTTCAATGATAACCAAAATATGACATGAACTAAAGTAATACAAAAAACAATTCCAAAATAATATAACTCGCGGGCACCCAAGAAACCGACTTCCTAAAAGAATACACAAAGTATTCGATGAGGCGACAAACAACACACCAAACGAAACGGCTATACATGCAATGTAACAAAAAGCACAAATGAAACAGAAAAGTACTAATTCGATAAACCCGAAACCAATACGTGTGTTTATTAGTTGAGTGTGTACCTCTACATATTGTTGCCGATGTGGATGTGATAACAATTATATCTCCTGGGAGCAAGTCATCGCTGGTGAGATGATGCGCCATGTCAAGCCAAAGTTATCCAGACCTCTTGTTTCTTATTTAAATTTAACATGCAAGTCCAAAATATCAACAAATGAAACATTAACAATAAATTTTTGAAAATTACTACATACTAAAGGTAACGAAAACCAAAGTCATAATAAAAGACTTTTAATATACTCATGGTCTAAACAACTAATAACTTAAATTAAAACTATAAAAAAAAATTAAAACAAAAACTTGAGAGGCAAAATAAGAGTCATCTAAAGGTAATTGGGGAAAAACAATAAGATAAATGAATAAATCTACCAAAAGAGAAATAAGCACAGAAGGATACCAGAAAAAATAGACCACAACCAGGCAAAATGTAACGGAGGTCAAAATATAGATTATAAAGATCTCGGAAAATATAACAGCTTATAAATATCACTTGTCTTATGGGTGTGAATTTTTTCTTTCTCCAAAGCCGTAGCAATGCATCATTTTAATTTTCTTATTGCAACACAGATGTAGTTCGTTACCGTGTGGCATGCATGTAACTTGATCTACTGTCAAAGTGAGCCAATTGAACAGATGTAAAAAATAAATATTTTTAATACAGAGAAATAACTTTTAAAAAAATCAATACACAATTCGACAAACAAAAGACTAAACTATCAAATTCAAACAACTACAAAAATAAAGAGTGTTCTACAGCTACAAAAATAAAGATATTGAGAGACTGCTCCTCAATATTGAATCAGTAAGAGTCCACTTCACTTAATTAACTAAAGCAATCATGTAATTGGACATATCCAAATCCTAAGCTCAGTTAAAGCTAACTCATATATAACCAATTATCAATCATATGCTCAACTAAAGCCAACTTAAGTGTTATTGTAAATATAAAATAGTGTCCAGCATTCAATTAGACCACAATGACATATCCAAATCCTAAACACAAAACCTAAATCATCAAACAGTTAGTATTCATCAGCAGATATTAGGCATATATAACTAGCTTGTCAATTAAAACAAAGATGGGCCACACGTTTATATTTTACACGCTCACACCCTAATATTCATCTCTACAAAACACATTACTAACGTACCACACATGATTCATCTGTTATAACATTATCGATCAATAACCAGACAAGTTTTTTATGCACCACAATCCATGTGCAAAAACAGCCGTAAAAAATCTCTAATGCTATCATAACAACACTTTAGATGTGTGCACCATAATCTAGTCAAAGCAGTCCAGATTTCAGTATTTAGAAAACAATAAATTCGGTATTTGCAGGCAATTTGTATCCGATTACAAAAAAATTAACAGTCTATGAAACCCTAACCGATTATCATACCAGCAATTAGCAGTTGAACGGTGTAAAATTAAAGGCATATACCTCACAATAGACGAACTCTTGCAAGTAACCTTCGATCAACTCCAAATTAGTAACCTAGCCGATTGAACTAAACCCTAGATAGCATCATGGTGTAGCGTCGTGGGATTGAAGGAGAAGATCGATGGCCGAAGTAGAAGTCGTGGGAGACGTACTGAAGGAGAAATTGATGGCTGGAGGAGAAGATCGATGAATTCAAGGAGAACATTGATAGCGTGTGGTGTTATACTAATTGGGCGTGGCTGTTCAAATTTTCATTGGGATTACAAAGATGACATTCAGATGATTATTTTTTTTTATTTTATGACACTACATACTTACAAAATAAAGTGTCATAAATTTTCAAAATTTTTAAAAATATGACTTTTTTCTAATGACACACACATTTACGTGTCATAAATCTTCGCGTGTTATAGTGCGTATGTCATTAAAGACCTTTTTTCTACTAGTGTTTTATAAATATTGAAAAGCTAAATGTAAAAAATCAACTGCATATAACGAAATGGAACCTGACAACAACAGTAGAAATCGGTCACTGATCGTTGCCGTCGACACCATTGATTAGGAACGACATTCAAATAGTGGGAGAAGACAATGGTTACGATGATCAACGGGAAGACAATGGTTACGGCGGTGGGGTTGGTACAAAAGAGAGAGGGATATATATATATATATAGTGGTGGCTGAAAAGAAGCACACTATACAATCATGATATAAAAACATGTATACATGTATCATACCACGTGTAGCACTACAAACCCAAGTTTCTTGTTACAATCATCCAAGCACATTGTTCAATTTAGTGAAGCACAAAAGAACATATAGTATTTTATGTGTGTGTTAAGAAATTTTAAATTTAATAATAATAATAATAATAATAATAATAATATATATTTTACTTACCTTAACTTTGATATAAGTTAAATGTTTTCTTTCCTTGCAAAAAGTTTTATTAAAAAGAAAATTTAAGAAATTACACTACTTATACTTCCATAAAAAAAGTTACATAATTATACATCGGTTGATAAAATCTTATTATTATTATTATTATTGAGTTTTTTTAGCATTTTTTTTATAAATCATTCTTACCCTTCTCACTTTTGTTTCTTTTTGAATTTTAATTTTTTCCAATGATATATATCTAATTTCTTATTTATAATTGAATTAACATATTATGGTTTATGTTTACTTTATCAAAAGGATATAACTAACCGTATGTACTTCATAGTTAATTAAATATTAATAAAGAAAATCAAAATCTACCAGAATTATTATACATCCCGATTATGACTGATGCCAATGATCATGGCCCCTTCTGACTTGCTAATCAACTTATAAGTTTCAATTGATTAATACCATATGAGAGAACTTAACTTATTATACGAATTCTTTTCAGACTATAAGACGTCTTGAACCAATATAAAGCATGCACTAACAAAGAGTCAGAAAAGTAAAGTTAATGAAAATAAAATACTCCATCCACTTTCAAATCAAATCAAAAAGAGCAAATAAACTATCTATTCTTTTGGATAAGCAGTTTACTTTCTATTTTTGGCTAGCTTGTTTTTAATATGACTAGAGGACGAATTTTAAACTAATTTTTGGTAGTGTATGGTATTTAATTTTCGTGTTTAATTACAAACTAGGTTAGGTACCCGTGTACAATACAGGTTTAACAAATTTAATTTTATAAGTCTAAAAACATTCAAAATATCATTAAAAAAATTTGGTATTAATATAAAAGGTAGAAACATATATTGTAGTTCAAAAAATAGTAGCACATTAATCATAAAACATATAAAATATTATATGATCCGACACAATATAAGAGATACAACTATTCATATAGTGAGTGAAAAAAAAGGACAAAATGTGGTAAATAACAATAAGTAAGGATGAAATTAAGTTACAGTCAAATTTGACAAATTTAAACATAATCACAAATCTCGAAATATCTCTTTGTACATAACATTAGATGTCTTATTTGTAAGTTTACCATCTATGTCCAATATTAATAATTTGACTCCGTCTCTACTTTTGACTCTTGAAAGGAATCTTGTTGTCTGTAGGTATCATATTTACTCCATGAATATATGCGCGGGTACCAATATTACCTCCAGATATTATTTTGGCTACTACAACATGTTTTTTTAAGAGATATCACTCGTAGCCTAGTACCATTATACAAACCAATTTGATGGTCAATGTTTCGAATATATTGGAACACCTACCTTTAAGACCAATCTATGATTTGGCAATCCGGAAATTTTAAGACCATTCAACACGTCAGGCGAGTATAAATTTGCTAGCAACGGATCAACGAAGTTTTCTGTTGGACAAATACTATCCGAGCTAAGACACTCTTTTTCATCTCCGGGGAAAAGTGAAAGCAATTGATCATTAATGTCTTGGACTTCTTCATTTAATAAGAAACAACAAAGTATGATTAGCAATGTAAGTAAACAAAAAAACTTAGATTTTAGGATGCTAGTGATCAAGAAAATGGGTTTACCAAAATAAGCAGAGAAGTCAATCCTATATATAATTAACAATCATTGAATGAGTTTAATGATAAATTTGGTAACAGATTATACAAATCATTCCATTTAACGGATTACATATTTAAAATAAATTTCATAATTAAAGTATATTGTCCAAAAAATATGAAGTTAACCAAAATAAGATGAAATTTATAATTCAAACAGTTGGTCAAACAATGCACAACGTAAATTTGATAAGCAATATTAAAATCAAATCATTTTTGCTTTGTAACAGAAATTCGATTAAAATAATTTCCTTAGCTAAATTCAAACCAAATCAAAATGAAAACGTACATACTAAGTGAAATGAATAATAAAATTTTTGTATTAATTCATTCCAAAGTTATTTTGAAAAACTTATTATATGTTTAAGTGGATACATGGTTCACCAATAACAACATGAACACATACATGGTTTACTCTTTAAATTATATGATTGAACACAATATAAATGATACATTTAATCATGTCATGAGTGTAAAAGAAAAGAATAAAACAAAGTTATGAAGAGTAAAGAATTATCATATTGAACACCACCAGCCCAGTTCATAAACTTGTGAAGTCCACCTAATTCATCTATTAGCTTAGATATGTATTTTCCAAGTACAATTTGGCACCCGATAATCCGATATCCTCAAATTGGTTGGTGATCAAACCTTTTATTATACATGTAACCATAAACACACTTATATTACAAATAATATATAACCTTTAAATATGCAGTATATGTGAGTGCCTATATGGCTAAAATTATATGATAAAAGCAAATTACATGATAAAAAATTGTACAAAAATCCTTCAGGTAATCAACATAATAAAAAAATTATAAGTTATATACATGTAAATGAATAAGAACATTTTATTAATAATTACGAAAACAAACATTAAATAGATATGCAAGTGTGTTATTGTTGACTAACTATATCAGAATAAAAATGTATAATCATGGTGAAAATTAGAAAATGGTCATATGAGAAGTTCTTTTTACGCATGATAAATTAAATCATAGAGAAAGTCATAGAAAAATTTTAAAATGGTTTTAACTTGATAATGTTTAAATTAGACAACTATAATTAGGGTGTAATTTGATATGGTTCTAGTATTAAGACATCTATAAATGGATGGTATTCGTTCAAATTGAAAGTCAACTAATTTGGAATTTGAAATGATAATTACAGTTGTAAACTAATTAAAATATTTACAAATACATTTTTTTTTTGTAATGGAAGTTGAATACTTGCATAGTAATGGAGTAAAATGAACTTGGGAGTGATGTTTTGGTTAAACAGTGGGTTGAAATGGGTTGTATTTGACATTATGTTATATGATAATGGTTCATTGGTTTGTAAATTCAATATTTTTACAATAACAATTAACCTAGACGTTGAATTCAAAAAGCACTGCATCATCATATACAATAAGTAATGAATTGAAAATTAACCTGAAAGTTGTTGACCATGTCATCTAAATCATTGACTCCCCTCAAACCAGAAAAAGTCCTCACCCTTGCTGGAGAACTGAATAAGCTTTTAAGTTGTGCATCATCTTGACTTCTCTTTAAGAAAAAAAAAATAAAATAAAAAGGAAGCCATTTTAAGTTTAACATCCGAAAAATAACATGAGAATTAGGTATCATATGGAACACAAAATTGTACAAAATATGTTAGCTAATCACATAATGACAAATCTATAAATTATGCAGGTTTTGAAAACATCGAGACAACAAATTCATCATATATTGATAAATTCAACAGCAAAAATATGGAACCATTCAACCATCAACTCCATTGAACAAGGGTAAGAATGTTGTTGAGAAGGATAGGTTAAACTCGTCATTTAAATTTGTTTTCTTCAAAAAAGTATGCAAAAAAGCATCCTGTGTTCTTGGATATAGTTTCTTTGAAGGTAAAGGCGTGTCAAACACCTTAAAACAAACTCAATTATAGGTTGCTCTAACATGGTCATTAAACCTACATAACACATGAACATGCACTCAGACAGTTTGAAAATCCTTTAGCTAATACATTTGGAACACAAAATTGTACAGCATAACAACAAAGATATGCATATGGAACACAAAATTGTACAGCATTGCAGCAAACATATACATATGGAACACAAAACTATACACAATCCTTTACGTTTAAATCGAACACCGAGACCACGAATTCATGAATGATGCATCTCCTTCAACGATAACAATTAGAGCAAAATAAACATAACAGCAAAACTGAAATCGGAACCCTAGCATAACAGTTGTTTTGGTCAAAAATTGACGATGGTAATTTCGTAACCAAATTAGTAATCGGGACTAGGTGCTTGTATAAAATGAAAGTAAAAGTGCTTGAACACAAGGATTTGTTGCGAGGAAAAAACCCGTTATCCTTAGGATAACAAGCAAAAAACCCCGGGCGGTGAAAACTATCACCACCGGTTTATTAATAACAAAGGTGATTACAATGGTGGAGCTCAAACTTGATCGTGATTACAGAGAATGCGAGTACTAGTAAGTCTCGTGTGTCTAGAGTGTGTGTTATGATCCGGTTCTGAGCTCTATTTATACAAAAATAAGAAAGCTAACAATATGGCCTCTAATTTAGGAAACTTTGGAATGATTCCAATTAGCCGTTAAATCTGTTATCAGCACATTTCCTTATTGGCCACGTTCTAATAACAGCAAGTGAGAGTTCTCGGGTGATCAAGCAACCGTCTTTGACCTGGTAAACATTGAAAGTAGCAAAGATTGTGTTAGTTATATAATGTAATTAGGATACCTGTTACCTTGGAGGATACCGCATCCCGAATCTGCTCTGAACATAACCTCTGCTGAGGATACTGAAAATCCATGCCTTAACAATTATCCCCAAATTTGATAGCTGTAGATATAGATCACAGCTGTAAAATTTTCAAATTTTGAATTTTGCGTGGGTGGCGGATTGCTGTTACACGTATCACTCATCCGTTCTTTGGGTAAACCCTGGTCGGCTTTATAATTACCCGGATAAATAATATCTTCATCCATCTTCTTCCATTGTCCAGGTAATTTTCCTCTACTCCCTTTTCTCAAATCATGAGTCTGAAGTTCCGCCCTTCCAGTATTGAGGATTTTGTATCACAAAATCTCCTTGCTAGTCCAGCAAGTGAAATATGCATTTTTTGTGATGCAGACATCGCAAATTTGAGATCTCGAGGATGTTTTCCTTCGTGAACAGTTTTTAGGCCTTTTGACGCCACCTTATCTTCTGATCATGTTTCAAAAACCTGGATCTGTTTTCCTTTTTTGCCATTCAAAATTGGTTTTTCCTATCCATTTCCTGCTTTTACCACCGAGTTCTTTTCAAGAACTGGTCTTAGCTATTCCCAACCATGCCAATGGTTTGGAGGACTTTGCTTGTTTTGGAGAGACTAATCGCCGACCACGCTCTTGACTTTACTCTCTCGGAGCTTGCTTCTGTATATGACCTTCGTAGCCATGGGTCTTCAAGATATCCTCTTAAGATCAAATCTGGTCGATCTCCATTGGTCTTGAAAAATACCCAGAATAATGACCAGTGGAAGAGACAATTTTTCTTTGTTAGGAGAGATTCTCTTCCTCTGCCCAATACTCTTCCTTATCTCTGGGTTTCCAAAAGTAGGATACTGTATCTTGAATATATACTGTTATCTTTTGTGACTGATGTGTTTTTCTTTATTTTTGCAGCTTTGAAGTTCTTTGAGATCGCTCCTCCCACCGGAGAAACTGAGGACAGGCTTGCATCCTTCTTTCTTATTGACGAGGAGGAAAGGTCGTTTCATCTTCAGTCAAGCTTTCAAGAACTGTCTCCATCCTCCAGCTCCGTTATGTCTGGTAAGAGTCATTTGAGATGTTAGTGTAAATATCTTAATGATTAGGGATACTAACCGGTGTGTTTGTAGGTAAGTCTGCTTCTGCTTTTGCCCTTGAAGATATCAAAAGCATGGTATCCACTCGAAGCGCTGTCAAGAAAGAAGCCATATCCAGTTCTATCCCACGTCCAAAAGGCAGCCGAGCAAAAGGCTCTAAGAAACGGAAGAGCCAGGAGACCAGCAAATCCGTTCCCGTGCACGATGTTGATTTCCATGATGCCATGAATAAGACTCAGCAGGTATCTTCTTCATTTGTCATGATTTATCATATCCTGAGAATAACTTATATTGGGGATTCTTTATCCTTGTAGGGCCTCGAATATCTTTCCTCCCGGTTTGCCGCCATGAGCCTTGAACTCCATGAAGCCCATACTCGTATCTCTGAACTGATGAAGATGGGGGTGACAAAGACCAGTCTTTTTGATAAGAAGACCAAAAAGGTAGATGACCTGAAGCTGGAGTTGTCACTGGTCAAGAAGGAGTTGGTTCATCAAGAGGCGGAATGTATGATAAAAGTTTATGATGCTATGGAGGGGGCGAAGAAGTCTACTGCTATTTCCATATTCCAGTCCCGGCTTAAGATGGCTAAAGAGGCGAAGGATGCTAGTCTGGACACTCCTTTCTGGGATGTAGCTGGCTGGGAGAAGATACTGGCTGAGCTTGGTGGGGAGAAGGTGGAGGATGCTGGTCCTAATGGAGCGGAGAAGGTTGCAGAAGAGGCTGTGGAGGTGGCTATCCAGGGTGCGGTGAAGGCGGTTGGTGAGGAGGTGCAATTGGGCGATGATAGCGGTAAAGACAAGGCTTGAGCCCAATTTTTTATGTTTTTGTCTATGGTTTGATATCGGGTTGTGATGTTTGTTGAACAATTTTCATTTTTCTGTCTTGAACAAGTAAGCTTAAGGATATCTGACAATGGGGAGACATAGTTGGAGGGATCTTGAGTTTCAAGACGAAGCCTATGTCTTCCTGAAGATGATGCCTGGTGGAGGGATCTTCCATTTGTTGAAGACGAAGCCTAGGCATCGTCTTTTTGTTTATCTGCACTTAACGTTAGTAATGACACAATCTTTTGGTTTAATCATTGTGTTCTACATGTATGCCATTTTTAGATAATTTATCAAAATAAATTTTGACCAGAATATGTTTATGGAATATTTTCATCTTTTTTGAGATTAGATATCTTGAAGATAAAGTATCTTGAGGATATACTTCTTGTATTTTAACAGTTATATTTCCAGGAAAATCTATCTTTTAATAGAACACCTTGTGGATAATGTATAAAATATCTCAAAGATTATATAATTTTAGAAAACATGAATTTGAGATATCTTTGGTATAAGATATCTTAGGGATAACATATCCTCATGTCTTGAGTGAATTATCACAATCAAACCAAAATATCATACCTTGAAATATGAATTGTATAATAAAACTAAGTGTAAAGAGTACCTTTTTAGAGATTATTTATAAATCTGATAGGCTTACACGTGATGTCCCCAATTGTTGACCTTTTTAAGTATCAAGCTTCTGGGATGTTGTTAAGTTAAAAACAACTTAGTAATCTTCTCAGTAATCTGTCGAAACAAAGTTAGATAATTCTGGCGACAAGGCCCATTAACTGGCGATAAAGCCTTTTTACTAGCGAGTAGGCCTTTACTTTAGAGACATGAAAATGTCTGAACTTGAGATAAAACTAGGGAAGGTCCCAAACGTATGGGCATGATTATGCCAAGACTTTAGATAACACGAAAGTGTTATAAACCTTAGATAACATGAAAATGTTATAAACCGTTTGTGTGACACGTCTGCCACTTATCTTAAGGATTCGGTATATAGCCAACAACAGACGGATTATCAACTGGTCTGGTCAGCCTGTCTCGAACTATACCCGAATCATCGTGCGCTCCAGGCGTTGTTAGGAAGGTGAAGACCTTTAAACCGTTTGAGATATCCGGGATATCATATTCGTGCGCCCCTGGCGTTCGTTGGAAAGGTGAAGAACTTTAAACCTTGAGGGATATCAGGGATATCATATTCGTTTGGGAGGTGATCAACCTCTGACTGTTTTCGAGACAACATATCCTTAGGATAACTACAAAACACTAAGCTCTTGATGAGGGATGGATGTTAGCCTGGCTAACACCCCTCCGATGCTTAAGTCAGTAAACTTGATTTGGAGATAATAAAGTTCAAGGAATGTAAAAATAGATGAGGGAACATACCTTTATCCTGAGGATACCAACATACCAGTTAAGTATACTAACAGAATACGCCTTGAGGTGGATAGCATTCCAAGCTCTTGGTATAGGAATACCTTCCATAGTGATTAGCCTATAGGCCCCTTTTTTAGCTTCGGCTTCGATCAAGTAAGGGCCTTCCCATTTGGGAGCTAGCTTTCCCTCTGTTGGGTTAGTGGTATTCTGAAATGCTTTTCTTAGTACCATATCTCCTACTTGGAATCTTCGAATTATGATATTTTTGTTGCAGGACTTGGCTATTCTTTGCTGGTATGCCGCCATCCTGACCTTGGTGAGATCTCTCAGTTCATCAATGGTATCCAAGTCTTTAGTGAGGCTTTGGTTATTGGTCTCAGTATCTTGGATGCTAGTTCTTACTGTGGGAATAACCATTTCTGTAGGAATAACGGCTTCGGCCCCAAACACCAGAGAGAAAGGTGCTTGTCCCGTTGCATTTTTCGAGGTGGTCCTATCAGCCCAAAGAACAAATGGTAGTTCTTCAGCTCATTTCCCTTTCTTGGATCCCAATTTCTTCTTCAGATTGTTGATGATGATCTTTTTACTGGATTTTGCTTGGCCATTAGCTTGAGGATGTACTGGAGTTGAGGTTACCATCTTGATTCCCCAACTTTCACAAAATTTGGTTGTTCTTTTAACGATGAATTGTGATCCATTGTCACAAACAATCTCTGCCGGGATACCAAATCTTGTCAAGATATTGCATTTGATGAAGGATATCACATCCTTTTCTTTAACTTGAGCAAATGCCTCTGCTTCGATCCATTTGGAGAAGTAATCTGTCATGGCTAGCATAAAGACTTTTCCACCAGGAGCCTTGGGCAGCTTTCCCACAATATCCATTCCCCACTTCATAAATGGCCTTGGGGAGATGATAGGATATAATGGTTCAGCTGGTTGATGTAATATGTTGCTATGTCTTTGGCAAGTATCACACTTCTTAGAGAAATTCATTGCATCTCTTTTCATTGTTGGCCAGAAGTATCCTGTCCTTAGTATCTTGGATGCTAAGGCCCTGCCCCCAGTGTGGTTTCCACAATCACCTTCATGTATATCCTTGAGAACTTCTTGTGCTTCTTGATATTCCAAGCATCTCAAGTATGGACCTGCAAGTGATTTTCTGTACAACACATTATTTAGGATAATATACTGGGTTACCTTCATTCGGAACACTCTGGGATTTTCTTCTTTTGGGATCTCGTTATCCTGAAGATACCGTATTATGGGACGGGTCCAGGATACTGGATCATTTTTAGTTTCTAAAGTCTCCATGATTTCATAGTTTTCCTTTGTTGCTGGAGTCAAGATATGAATGATGGGTATCTTGATATCATTCGGTATCTTGAGAACCTATGCTAAATTTGTTAAGGCATCTGCTTCAGTGTTCTCTTCTCTTGGTACCTGCACTATGTCAAATGTCTCGAAATACATAGCTAATTGCTTAACTATTTCTAAATATTTCGCTAACATCTCTACATGCGCTGCATAAGAGCCATTGAAATGGTTAGCTAATAACAAAGAATCAACATAAACTTGAAGATACCTGACCTTCATATCCTTAGCTAATTGCAAACCAGCTATTAAGGCCTCATATTCAGCATCATTATTAGTAGCCTAAAATTCACAAGATATAGATAGAGGTATAATGTCCCCCTGTGGCGATTTTAGCAGGATACCTAGATCTGTTCCTCTTATGTTGGAGGCATCGTCAGTATGTAGGGTCCAACTTTCCTTGACTTCCAATTGCTGAACTTCTTTTTCAACTTCTTCGATTATATCCTGGCTAAAATCAGCCACAAAGTCGGCAAGTGCTTGAGACTTGATGGTTGTCCTTGGCTCATACAAAATATCATATGCGCTAAGTTTTACAGCCCACTTTGCCATTCTACCTGACATCTCTGGTTTTCTCAAAACAGCCTTGATAGGATAGTTAGTCTTTACATGTATAGCACGAGTTCAAAATAATGTCTAAGTTTAGTGGAAGCCATTATAAGTGCTAAAATTAATTTTTGAAGATAAGAATACCTGGATTCAGCATCTAGTAGACTTTTACTTACATAATATATCGGATGTTGTTGACCTTCATGATCCTTGACCAAGACAGCACTGATTGCACTCCCGGAAACGGCTAGGTACAGGGATAATGGCTCACCATCAATTGGCTTCATCAAGAGTGGTGCTGAGGATAAGTATTCCTTCAGGGATACCAATGCCTTTCTTGCTTCTCTCCCCATTCAAACTTTTGATTTTTCCTCAGGATATAATTGAAGTCTTTACACTTCTCTGAAGATCTTGAGATGAATCTGTTGAGAACAGCTATTCTTCCGGTTAATCTTTGGACATCTTTGACATGTCTTGGTGATTTGATATCCAGGATAGCCTTGATCTGCTCTAGGCTTGCTTCTATCCCTCTTTTGGTGACCATATATCCCAGGAATTTTCCTGCTTTGACCCCAAAATGACACTTGCCTGGATTCAACTTCATGTTGTATTCATCCAGGATATCACATGCTGTTGCCAAGTCTCTCAGATGATCCTCGGCCTTCTTTGACTTTACCACCATGTCATCTATGTAGACTTCCATCGTGTCCCCCAGTTAATCTTTTGCACCTGCATTTTTAAGTCCAAAAGGAATTGCAGTATAACAGTATAAACCTGTGGGAGTCATGAAGGTTGTGTCTTCTTGCTCCATTTGAATATGTTGAAATCCTGAGGATGTGTCCATGAATGTTAGTAGTTCGTGGCCAGCAGTTGCATCCACCGTTGAGTCAATGTGTGGGAGTGGAAATGGATCTTTTGGGCAGGCCTTATTTAGGTCCGTGAAGTCCACACACACTCTCCATTTTCCATTTTTCTTCTGGACAACAACTAGATTGGCCAACCATTTAGGATATTGGACTTCTCTTATCATCTTGGTTTTGAGCAGCTTCTGCACCTCTTCTTGTATGATAGTGTTTCTCTTAGGAGCAAACTTCCGTCGCTTTTGATGTACTGGCCTGAAAGATTTGTCTATACCAAGTTTATGAGTGATTATAGATTTAGATATACCTGTCATATCTTCATGTTTCCAGGCGAAGGTAGAAGCTCTTTTCTTTAGAAAGGATATTAATTCCATCTCGATATCCTTAGGAATACTTGATCCTAAGAATACCTTGATATCAGTATCCTGAGGATCCAAAGATGCTTCCTTTACATCCTGCTCTCTTGCTTGCAGGATCTTCCCTGGCTGTTTCTGTAATTGCTATGCTTGAGTAGGCTTCATAGTCCATTTCATTGATGATACATAACATTCCTTGGCATCTTGCTGATCACTTTCAATTTTGATGACTCCCTAGGGACTTGGGAGTTTCACACACTGAAGGTAGGTCGAGGGTACTGCCTTCATGTTGTGGATCCAGGGCCTGCCTAAAATCACATTACAACAAGATAAAGAGTCAATAACGCAAAACTTTTATAGGGAGTTAGTTCCCTCAATATATATTGGAAGTTTGATTTCTCCCAAGGTGTTCTTGGTTTTGCCACTGAATCCGACAAGAACTGAGGATTTCGGGATAATCTCTGTTTCTGGGATATCCATTTTCTTCAAGGCTTCCATCTGGATAATGTGCACAGAGCTTCCTCCATCGACGAGTATCCTGCGCACAAAACAGTTAGCTATACATAAAGTAATTACCAAACCGTCATGGTTTGGATCTACAAGGTCACATCTGTCTTCCTCATCGAAGGATATGATTCTTTGAGTCGTCAATGTGGAAGTACGGAGAGGTCTTTCTCCGTTGTCCATTTTTGTTTCTCTGGATCGTTTCTTAGCTGCTGAATACGAGGTTCCGCAGATGTCAGATCCTCCCGAGATGAAGGATACCACCTTAGCTCCGGGTGGTGGAGAAGGTGCCCTTTCAGGTATCTTGACAGGATCCTGGCTTTTGTTCTTGTTTTATCCCAATAGTTCCTTCAGGTGTCCTTTGCTGAGAAGGTATCCTATTTCCTTCCGAAGTGCTATACAATCATCAGTGCGATGGCCAAAGTCTTCGTGGAATGCACACCATTTTGACTTGTCTTTGTTTAATCCAGGCTTCTCATTCTTCTTAGGCCATCTGGCCTTGTCACCTAAATCCTGCATGGCACAAATTACACCACCAATATCAAGTTTAAAGCAGTATTCGGATATTTTAGGATATTTTTCGTCGTCTTCGTCTTCTTCCACAGCATTGATCTTGGGATTATCCTGCTTGGAATAAGGCTTCAGTCTGAAGAACTTTTGTGGAGAGTCGGACTTCCTGTTGGTAGACTTGTATTTCGGGATAACCAAGTTCCCATGAGTCTTCTTATCATCCTCCAGCCGAAAGTATCTTAGTGCCCTGTTTCTGACTTCGTCAAGATTCCTGCATGGAGTCATGACGAGGTCGTCATAGAAAGGAGAATCCTTCCTAAGTCCCATCTTGAAGGCTTCAACAACAGCTGCCATGTCGAGGTTGGGGAATTCCAAAGCTTCCCTGCTAAATCTGATATGTAATCCCTTAGGGATTCATTGTTATACTGAACAATTCTATATAAATCACCTGTCATTTTCTCAAAAGATCTACTACAAGAAAATTGAGTGTTAAACAAGTTAATTAAATGAGCAAAGGAAGTGATAGTATTGGAAGGAATACTTAATAACCATTTGAGGGCCGGCCCTGTTAGTGTTGAACCAAACCCTTTACATAGACAGGCTTCTTTGATTTCTGCGGGAATAGGGTTGACCTCCATCCTTTCCCTGTATTGAGCCACATGCTCCTCAGGATCCGTAGTGCCGTCATAAAGTTTCATGTTGGGCGTCTGGAATTTCCTGGGGATCTCCACATCGCATATAGGCCAAGTGAACCTGGAAAGTTTGTGACTGCCCGCCGGGACTTCAGCTATAGGACGGATTATCCCGGGGATACTGGAGACCATGTCCTTCATTTTTTGTAACTCCCTGGCTATATCAGGAGATATCCCCTTATCCTACACAGATCCACGGTTAGTGTATAAATTAGGATTAAGTAAACTGTTACCAAGATTCTGGTAAGGTCTTTGATATCCTGAGCCAGAATGGTTAATTCCTCCATTGATAGTATCCTCAGGATAAGATGGTACCTGCATAAGGATGTCATCTCCAACATGAACTTCTGAGGACATCATAGGGGATTCTGATGAAAATATGCCGGCTGACATGGTTGAGCGAGGCTGCATGCTGACGGACCCTGGCCTCGTTGGTCCGGATAACTCCGAGGATATCGAAGGAAAAGCTCCCCAGTATCCTGATTGCTGTTGTGGTGGAATCCTTGCTGATTATGTCCCCAAGGATCTGGGATTCTGAAGGATAGAAGATCCTAGAGAATCAAAATCAAGGACCCTGGGCATGATTGGGGTAGCCTCATGCCCTGGTTTCTTCTTGATTCCTTCAATCTCCTTGAATAGCCTTGAGTTGGTCTTCTCTTGCTACTCCATGTGCGTTTTGACCTGTTTCATCAAAGCAAAAATATCATTGTTAGAAATAACCAGGTCTATCCGTGTGAAGGACCCCACGAATGGTGGAATTTCTCCTCTGGGCTGAGTATTTTTCTTCGGCAGTGGTGGAGGTCCTGGGTTGACACTTGTAGTTGTAGTGACCACCAGAGCAAAGACTGAACTGGTTTTTGGTTGTGAGGCCATTGTAAAGAGAATGAAGGTTAATGGAATAAACGGAATTAATGGATTGAAGCAACGATAGCCCCACGGTGGGCGCCAAATTGTTTTGGTCAAAAATTGAGAATGGTAATTTCGTAACCAAATTAGTAATCAGGACTAGGTGCTTGTATAAAATGAAAGTAAAAGTGCTTGAACACAAGGATTTGTTGCGAGGAAAAACCCGTTATCCTTACGATAACAAGCAAAAAACCCCGGGCGGTGAAAACTATCACTACCGATTTATTAATAACAAAGGTAATTACAATGGTGGAGCTCAAACTTGATCGTGATTACAGAGAATGCGAGTACTAGTAAGTCTCGTGTGTCTAGAGTGTGTGTTATGATCCGGTTCTTAGCTCTATTTATACAAAAATAAGAAAGCTAACAACATGGCCTATAATTTAGGAAACTTTGGAATGATTCCAATTAGCCGTTAAATCTGTTAATCAACACATTTCCTTATTGGCCACGTTCTAATAACAGTAAGTGCGAGTTCTCGGGTGATCAAGCAACCGTCTTTGACCTGGTAAACAAGGAAAGTAGCAAAGATCGTGTTAGTTATATAATGTAATTAGGATACCTGTTACCTTGGAGGATACCGCATCCCGAATCTACTCTGAACGTAACCTCTACTGAGGATACTGAAAATCCGTGCCCTAACAACCGTAAATATATACAAAATCGTAAGTGTAACACACAGAAAGAAAAAACAATTAACAACGAATTATATACCTAAGTCGACGGATCATGACATAACAAATAGTGTATGTTTGGAATGGAAGATTTTTGTGACATGGTCGACAAAATGTGAATGACGATAACAGACAGTGATAAGGATCGGCGTTTACGGTTCAGAATGGAAGATTTCGGTGGCCGGATTGACAAGAGGATAACAGGCACTTTGAGGGATCTGACTCACATCTAGAAAGGGGCAAGAATGTTTTAGGGTTTTTGAAACGTAACACGATGAATGTAGTTGTTTTGGGTCGGGTAAGGATCTGGACCCTCATTGTGAAAGGACTGTGGTGGGAGCGGGAATGCGAGAGTAAGGATGGCCTAAGTAGAGGAAACTTGGCTAGAGGGAAGTTTTATTTATTAAGAAGTATAGAGATGTGAGTTTTTAGTTAGTTTTCTCTAATAATTTTTGATTTATTAATTCTAAATTTATCGAAATCATGTTTATTAGTTAATAAGTTGATATTAAATACTTAATTTATTCAACCTTTCAAAGACTAAGAGGATTTTAAAATGGAAAAATTCCAGAATTGTCTTATTATAAAGAGAGATTTCACTTTTGGCTTCATAAATAAAAGTTTATAAAAATATCCCCTATATCTTTGACGGCATGTTTGGTCTCAACGTGTCTTTCGCGACATGTTTGGTTTCAACACGTCTTTCACGACATGTTTGGTTTCAACGCGTCTTTCACGACCTGTTTTACCACCAAACACGTCTTGCACGACCTGTTAGCCTCTAACGTGTCTTTCACGATGTGTTTGGCCTCTTTTGTTTTGGTTTTAGTTTTTTGAACATTACATTATAACTAATTTAACTCATATTTTTTATTTTTCTTTTATCTATATATAATACATAACTTATGGGCAAATTAAGACACTTAGGTTTTATGTAATTTACAACTTAATTAACAAATGGCATAATTGAAATTGAAACCCTAGCATAACAGCAAATATATTCAAAATCGTAAGTGTAAAACACAGGAAAAAAAAACAATTAACAACGAATTATATACCTTAGTCGACGGAGTAGGACATAACAAATAGTGTATGTTCGGAATGGAAGATTTTTGTGACATGGCCGACAAAATGTGAATGACGATAACATACAGTGATAAGGATCGGCGTTTACAGTTCAGAATGGAAGATTCCGGTGGCCAGATTGACAAGAGGATAACAGGCACTTTGAGGGATCTGACTCACATCTAGAAAGGGGCAAGAATGATTTAGGGTTTTTGAAACGTCACACTATGAATGTAGTTGTTCCGGGTCAAGTAAGGATCTAGACCCCCATTGTGAAAGGACTGTGGTGGGAGCGGGAATGTGAGAGTAAGGATGGCCTAAGTAGAGGACACGTGGCTAGAGGAAAGTTTTATTTATTAAGAAGTATAGATAAGTGGGTTTTTAGTTAGTTTCTCTATTAATTTTTATTTTATTAATTCTAAATTTATTGAAATCATGTTTATTTGTTGATAAGTTGATATTAAATACTTAATTGATTCAACCTTTCAAAGACTAAGAGGATTTTAAAATGGGAAAATTCCCAAAATGTCTTATTATAAAGAGAGATTTTACTTTTGGCTTCATAAATAAAAGTTTATAAAAATGTCCCCTATATCTTTGATAGCATGTTTAGTCTCAACGCGTCTTTCACAACATGTTTGGTTTCAACGCGTCTTTCATGACATGTTTGGTTTCAACGCGTCTTTCACGACCTGTTTTACTACCAAACGCGTCTTGCACGAACTGTTAGCCTCTAGCGCGTCTTTCACGATGTATTTGGCCTCTTTTGTTTTTCTTTTTGTTTTTTTAACATTACATTATAACAAATTTTACTCATATTTTCTATTTTTCTTTTATCTATATATAATACATAACTTATGGACAAATTAAGAAACTTAGGTTTTAAGTAATATACAACTTAATTAACAAATGGTATAGCTGAAATCGGAACCCTAGCATAACAGCAAATATATACAAAATCGTAAGTGTAACACAGAGAGAAAAAAACAATTAACAACGAATAATGTACCTAAGTCAACGGAGCAGGACATAACAAATAGTGTATGTTCGGAATGGAAGATTTTTGTGACATGGCCAACAAAATGTGGATGACGATAACAAACAGTGATAAGGATCGGCGTTTACGGTTCAGAATGGAAGATTCCGGTGGCCGGATTGCCAAGGGGATAACAGGCACTTTGAGGGACCTGACTCACATCTAGAAAGTGGCAAGTATGTTTTAGGGTTTTTGAAACGTCACACGATGAATGTAGTTGTTCCGCGTCGGGTAAGGATCCGGACACTCATTGTGAAAGGACTGTGGTGGGAGTGGGAATGTGAGAGTAAGGATGGCCTTAGTAAAGGACACGTGGCTAGAGGGAAGTTTTATTTATTAAGAAGTATAGATATATGGGTTTTTAGTTTGTTTTCTCTATTAATTTTTATTATTAATTCTAGATTTATTGAAATCATGTTTATTAGTTGATAAATTGATATTAAATACTTAATTGATTCAACCTTTCAAAGACTAAGAGGATTTTAAAATGGGAAAATTCCTGAAATGTCTTATTATAAAGATAGATTTCACTTTTGGCTTCATAAATAAAATTTTATAAAAATGTCCCCTATATCTTTGATGGCATGTTTGGTCTCAACGTGTCTTTCATGACATGTTTGGTTACAACACGTCTTTCACGACATATTTGATTTCAACGCGTCTTTCACGACCTGTTTGCCTCTAACGCGTCTTTCACGATGTGTTTGGCCTCTTTTGTTTTTGTTTTTTTTTTAACAATACATTATAACTAATTTTACTCATATTTTTATTTTTCTTTTATCTATATATGATACAAAACTTATGGGCAAATTAAGACACTTAGGTTTAAGTAATTTACAACTTAATGAAAAAATAGTATAACTGAAATCGGAACCCTAGCATAGCAGCAAATATATACAAAATCGTAAGTGTAACACACAGAAAAAAAAAACAATTAACAACGAATTATATACCTAAGTCGAAGGAACATGACATAACAAATAGTGTATGTTCGAAATGGAAGATTTTTGTGACATGGCCGACAAAATGTGGATGACGATAACAGACAGTGATAAGGATCAGCGTTTACGGTTCAGAATGGAAGATTCCGGTGGCCGGATTGACAAGAGGATAACAGGCACTTTGAGAGATCTGACTCACATCTAGAAAGGGGCAAGAATGTTTTAGGGTTTTTGAAACGTCACACGATGAATGTAGTTGTTCCGGGTTGGGTAAGGATCTGGACCCTCATTGCGAAAGGACTGTGGTGGGATCGGGAATATGAGAGTAAGGATGGTCTAAGTAGAGGACACATGGATAGAGGGAAGTTTTATTTATTAAGAAGTATAGATATGTGGGTTTTTTGTTTGTTTCTCTATTAATTTTTATTTAATTAATTCTAAATTTATTGAAATCATGTTTATTAGTTGATAAGTTGATATTAAATACTTAATTGATTCAACCTTTCAAAGACCAAGAGGATTTTAAAATGGGAAAATTCCCTAAATGTCTTATTATAAAGAGAGATTTCACTTTTGGCTTCATAAATAAAAGTTTATAAAAATGTCCCCTATATTTTGACGGCATGTTTGGTCTCAACGTGTCTTTCACGACATGTTTGGTTTCAACGCGTCTTTCACGACACGTTTGGTTTTAACGCGTCTTTCACGACCTGTTTTACCACCAAACGCGTCTTGCATGACCTGTTAGCTTCTAGCGCGTCTTTCACGATGTGTTTGGTCTTCTTTTGTTTTTGTTTTTGTTTTTTTAAAATTACATTATAACTAATTTTACTCATATTTTCTATTTTTCTTTTATTTATATATAATACATAACTTATGGGCAAATTAAGACACTTAAGTTTATGTAATTTACAACTTAATTAACAAATGGTATAATTGAAATTGGAATCCTAGCATAACAACAAATATATACTAAATCGTAAGTGTAACACACAGAAAAAAAAAACAATTAACGACGAATTGTATACCTAAGTCGACGGAGCCTGACATAACAAATAGTGTATTTTCGGAATGGAAGATTTTTGTGACAAGGCCGATAAAATATGGATGACGATAACAGACTGTGATAAGGATCGGCGTTCACGGTTCAGAATGGAAAATTCCGTTGGCCGGATTGACAAGAGGATAACAGGCACTTTGAGGGATCTGACTCACATCTAGAAAGGTGCAAGAATGTTTTAGGGTTTTTGAAACGTCACACGATGAATGTAGTTGTTCCGGGTCGGGTAAGGATCTGGACCCTCATTGTGAAAGGACTGTAGTGGGAGCGGGAATGTGAGAGTAAGGATTGCCTAAGTAGAGGACACGTGGCTAGAAAGAAGTTTTATGTATTAAGAAGTATAGATATATGGGTTTTTAGTTAGTTTTCTCTATTAATTTTTATTTTATTAATTCTAAATTTATTGAAATCATGTTTATTAGTTGATAAGTTGATAAGTTGATATTAAATACTTAATTGATTCAACCATTCAAAGACTAAGAGGATTTTAAAATGGGAAAATTCTCGAAATGTCTTATTATAAAGAGAGATTTCACTTTTGGCTCCATAAATAAAAGTTTATAAAAATGTCCCCTATATCTTTGACGGCATGTTTGGTCTCAACATGTCTTTCACAATATGTTTGGTTTCAACGCGTTTTTCACGACATGTTTGGTTTCAACGCGTCTTTCACGACCTGTTTTACCACCAAACACGTCTTGCACGACCTGTTAGCCTCTAAAACCTTTTTCACGATATGTTTGGACTCTTTTGTTTTTGTTATTTTTTTTAACATTACATTATAACTAATTTTACTCATATTTTTATTTTTCTTTTATCTATATATAATACAAAACTTATGGGCAAATTAAGACACTTAGGTTTAAGTAATTTACAACTTAATTAACAGATGGTATAACTGAAATCGAAACCCTAGCATAAAAGCAAATATATACAAAAGGTATGTGTAGCACAAAAAAAAATAATTAACAATGTGTTGGTGCATTTTGTGACCGTCGCTATGCAATTCTGTTCAGCAGAAACAAAGTACGAAGTTAGAACAACTTCGCCATAGGCGAAGTTATAACAACTTCGCCATAGGCGAAGTTGTAACAACTTCTGCCATAAGGCGAAGTTAGAACAACTTCGCCTTAGGCGAAGTTATAACAACTTCGCCTACTGGCC
This sequence comes from Bidens hawaiensis, assembly GCF_021521415.1. Classification (NCBI taxonomy): domain Eukaryota; kingdom Viridiplantae; phylum Streptophyta; class Magnoliopsida; order Asterales; family Asteraceae; genus Bidens; species Bidens hawaiensis. The sequence goes on from NW_027492287.1 coordinate 594,685, forward strand.
CAAGCCCAAGCCCGCGAAGTTATTTTGTTTATATATATATATGTGTGTCATGTTTAGGTTTGAGAATCCAGAAAGTTAGAGAGTTTTGTGTTACAGTTTAATTGTCTTGAGAGAAACCGAGAGGGAGAGTCGTGTGGGACGGCCCGAGGTAGAGCTCACCTCGGGTCGGCCGTCATTTGTTTTCGTGTTTGGTATGTAATGTGTTTCGGTTATTATATAAATGATCTGCAGATGTGTTTATCCCATTCGTGTGTTTGTTCGTGTATGTGTTTGTGTGTAATTGTGTTCTTCGTCTTCTACACCAATAAACGAGTCTAGGAGGATTCCGCACTCCTAGACCTCGTGCGGATCTCGTATCGATCGGCGACGCCCCGCGGGGACTTACAAGTGGTATCAGAGCCTTAGGCTCTTATGCTATGGTTCGAGATCTGCGTTTTGGTGTTTCTGGCACGTTTCTGATGCGTTTTTGGCCGAACAGCCGCCGTAGGCGAAGTTATGGGGTTCAGGCGAAGTTGTCGCTTAAATTTTAGGGTTTAGGCGAAGTTACGGACACGCGAAGTTATGTACAGGCGAAGTTAAGGACGGGCGAAGTTGAGGAGGGGCGAAGTTGACTTTTAGGCGAAGTTGACTTTTAGGCGAAGTTGACTTTTAGGCGAAGTTGACTTTAGGCGAAGTTAAAAAAAATAATAAAAAATAAAAAAAATAAAAAAATAAAAAAAAATAAAAAATAAAAAAAAATTGTTTGGAGTTTTCGTCTGTATGGCCAGGTGTACACGATTATTGTGAGACCTAAGACGTTGTTCCGTCAACGAGTGAAACTTGTTATCTCTTGGTCTTACGTGTGAACAAATACGTGTCAACTCTGGATATGGAGTTGAGGTTGTGAATGGGATATTGATTGAAACTGGATATTGACACATATTTGGGTGTTTGTGGGCAATGAAATAGTTGTTGTTCGAGGTTGACCAACTGAAGAAAGTCAAATTGAACTGAAGGTTTTCGTCATTACTGGATTGCGGTCAGAGCATATTATTTATGTTATTTTCAAGGCGTTCGAGAATTGGATCCTGAAACGTGATGTTTATTTATTAAAGTGAAAATTCTGGAACAAGTTGGATTTAATCGGGAATTAAAGTGTTTATGTTCTTGATCGTTATCCCTGGTGATTGAAGATGCTTCGGATTAATTAATGGTCATGTGTGTTAGATTCTGTCAAGGTGGTTTTGTGATGAAATTGATCACTTGATGTTGAATAGTTGAAGATTAAACCTTATCGTATGCCGACGTGTTGGTGAAGTTGTGGAGGGAGCCCAACTTCACGTGTTGGTGAAGTTAGAAGAACTTCACGTGTTGTGAAGTCAGAAGGACTCACGTGATTGGTTGAGATGATCAATTAGGCACGGGGATGCATGCATTTCAAAGACCTCAATCTATATAGTCGGAGAAGCTTACACTGAAGGGGAGATCTGATATGGAAGACGCTGGGTGATTGGTAGATTTGTGAAGCTACAAGACAGTTTCAGACACGGCTGGTTGAAGAGCATACAGAAGATCATCAGTTAAGAGGGAGTCTGTTGGTGCATGTTTTGTAACAGATAATCTTTTGTGTTTGTTAGAATTGAGAGCAACGGTCAAAGGGGAGTCTGTTGGTGCATTTTGTGACCGTCGCTATGCAATTCTGATCAGCGGAAACGAAGTACGAAGTTAGAACAACTTCGCCATAGGCGAAGTTGTAACAACTTCTGCCATAAGGCGAAGTTAGAACAACTTCGCCTTAGGCGAAGTTATAACAACTTCGCCTACAGGCCCAAGCCCAAGCCCGCGAAGTTTATAAATATATATGTGTGTCTTGTTTAGGTTTGGTTAATCCAGAAAGTTAGAGAGTATTGTGTGTCCAGTTCAAGTAGCTAGAGAGAAACCGAGAGGGAGAGTCGTGTGGGACGGCCCGAGGTAGAGCTCACCTCGGGTCGGCCGTCATTTGTTTTCGTGTTTGGTATGTAACGAGTTATGATTATTATATGAAAGAATCTGCGGATGTGTTTATCCCATTCGTGTATTTGTTCGTGTATGTGTTTGTGTGTAATTGTGTTCTTCGTCTTCTACACCATTAAACGAGTCTAGGAAGATTCCGCACTCCTAGACCTCGTGCGGATCTCGTATCGATCGGCGACGCCCCGGGGGGACATACACAATGAATTATATACCTAATTCGACGGGGCAGGACATAACAAATTGTGTATGTTCAGAATGGAAGATTTTTGTGACATGGCCGAAAAAATATCGATGAAGATAACAGACAGTGATAAGGATCGGCGTTTACGATTCAGAATGGAAGATTCCGGTGGCCGGATTGACAAGAGGATAACAGGCACTTTGAGGGATCTAACTCACATTTAGAAAGGGGCAAGAATGTTTTAGGGTTATTGAAACGTCACACTATGAATGTAGTTATTCCGGGTCGGGTAAGGATCTGGACCCTCATTGAGAAAGGATTGTGGTGGGAGCGGGAATGTGAGAGTAAGGATTGCCTAAGTAGAGGACACGTGGCTAGAAAGAAGTTTTATTTATTAAGAAGTATAGATATATGGGTTTTTAGTTAGTTTTCTCTATTAATTTTTATTTTATTAATTCTAAATTTATTGAAATCATGTTTATTAGTTGATAAGTTGATATTAAATACTTAATTGATTCAACCTTTCAAAGACTAAGAGGATTTTAAAATGGGAAAATTCCCGAAATGTCTTATTATATAAAGAGAGATTTCACTTTTGGCTTCATAAATAAAAGTTTATAAAAATGTCCCATATATCTTTGACGGCATGTTTGGTCTCAACGTGTCTTTCACGACATGTTTGGTTTCAACGCGTCTTTCACGACATGTTCGGTTTCAATGCGTCTTTCACGACCTGTTTGCCTCTAACGCGTCTTTCACGATGTGTTTGGTTTCTTTTGTTTTTTTTTTATTTTAACATTACATTATAACTAATTTTACTCATATTTTTATTTTACTTTTATTTATATATAATACAAAACTTATGGGCAATTTAAGACACTTAGGTTTTAAGTAATTTACAACTTAATTAACAAATAGTATAACTGAAATCAGAACCCTAGCATAACAGCAAATATATACAAAACGGTAAGTGTAGCACACAGAAAAAAAAACAATTAACAACGAATTAGATACCTAAGTCGAAGGAGCAGGACATAACAAATAGTGTGTGTTCGGAATGGAAGATTTTTGTGACATGGCCGAAAAAATGTGGATGACGATAACAGACATTGATAAAGATCGGCGTTTACGGTTCAGAATGGAAGATTCCGGTGGCCGGATTGACAAGAAGATAACATGCCCTTTGAGGGATCTGACTCACATCTAGAACGGGGCAAGAATGTTTTAGGGTTTTTGAAACGTCACACGATGAATGTAGTTGTTCCGGGTCGGGTAAGGATCTGGACCCTCATTGAGAAAGGATTGTGGTGGGAGCGGGAATGTGAGAGTAAGGATTGCCTAAGTAGAGGACACGTGGCTAGAAAGAAGTTTTATTTATTAAGAAGTATAGATATATGGGTTTTTAGTTAGTTTTCTCTATTAATTTTTATTTTATTAATTCTAAATTTATTGAAATCATGTTTATTAGTTGATAAGTTGATAAGTTGATATTAAATACTTAATTGATTCAACCATTTAAAGACTAAGAGGATTTTAAAATGGGAAAATTCTCGAAATGTCTTATTATAAAGAGAGATTTCACTTTTGGCTTCATAAATAAAAGTTTATAAAAATGTCCCCTATATCTTTGACGGCATGTTTGGTCTCAACATGTCTTTCACAATATGTTTGGTTTCAACACGTTTTTCACGACATGTTTGGTTTCAACGCGTCTTTCACGACCTGTTTTACCACCAAACACGTCTTGCACGACCTGTTAGCCTCTAACACGTTTTTCACGATATGTTTGGCCTCTTTTGTTTTTGTTATTTTTTTTAACATTACATTATAACTAATTTTAGTCATATTTTTATTTTTCTTTTATCTATATATAATACAAAACTTATGGGCAAATTAAGACACTTAGGTTTTAAGTAATTTACAACTTAATTAACAGATGGTATAACTGAAATCGGAATTCTAGCATAAAAGCAAATATATACAAAAGGTATGTGTAGCACAAAAAAAAACAATTAACAATGAATTATATACCTAAGTCGACGGGCAGGACATAACAAATTGTGTATGTTAGGAATGGAAGATTTTTGTGACATGGCCGAAAAAATATCGATGACGATAACAGACAGTGATAAGGATCGGCGTTTACGGTTCAGAATGGAAGATTCCGGTGGCCGGATTGACAAGAGGATAACAGGCACTTTGAGGGATCTAACTCACATTTAGAAAGGGGCAAGAATGTTTTATGGTTTTTGAAACATCACACTATGAATATAGTTATTCCGGGTCGGGTAAGGATCTGGACCCTCATTGTGAAAGGACTGTGGTGGGAGCGGGAATGTGAGAGTAAGAATGGCCTAAAGTAGAAGACACGTGGCTAGAGGGAAGTTTTATTTATTAAGAAGTATAGTCATGTGGGTTTTTAGTTTGTTTTCTCTATTAATTTTTATTTTATTAATTCTAAATTTATTGAAATCATGTTTATTAGTTGATAAGTTGATATTAAATACTTAATTGATTCAACCTTTCAAAGACTAAGAGGATTTTAAAATGGGAAAATTCCCGAAATGTCTTATTATATAAAGAGAAATTTCACTTTTGGCTTCATAAATAAAAGATTATAAAAATGTCCCATATATCTTTGACGGCATGTTTGGTCTCAACGTGTCTTTCACGACATGTTTGGTTTCAACACGTCTTTCACGACATGTTCGGTTTCAATGCGTCTTTACGACCTGTTTGCCTCTAACGCGTCTTTCACGATGTGTTTGGTCTCTTTTGTTTTTTTTTTATTTTAACATTACATTATAACTAATTTTACTCATATTTTTATTTTTCTTTTATTTATATATAATACAAAACTTATGGGCAATTTAAGAGACTTAGGTTTTAAGTAATTTACAACTTAATTAACAAATAGTATAACTGAAATCGGAACCCTAGCATAACAGCAAATATATACAAAAAGGTAAGTGTAGCACACAGAAAAAAAAACAATTAACAACGAATTAGATACCTAAGTCGAAGGAGCAGGACATAACAAATAGTGTGTGTTCGGAATGGAAGATTTTTGTGACATGGCCGAAAAAATGTGGATGACGATAACAGACATTGATAAGGATCGGCGTTTACGGTTCAGAATGGAAGATTCCGGTGGCCGGATTGACAAGAGGATAACAGGCCCTTTGAGGGATCTGACTCACATCTAGAACGGGGCAAGAATGTTTTAGGGTTTTTGAAACGTCACACGATGAATGTAGTTGTTCCGGGTCGGGTAAGGATCTGGACCCTCATTGTGAAAGGACTGTGGTGGGAGCGGGAATGTGAGAGTAAGGATGGCCTAAGTAGAGGACACATGGCTGGAGGGAAGTTTTATTTATTAAGAAGTATAGACATGTGGGTATTAGTTTGTTTTCTCTATTAATTTTTATTTTATTAATTCTAAATTTATTGAAATCATGTTTATTAGTTGATAAGTTGATATTAAATACTTAATTGATTCAACCTTTCAAAGACTAAGAGGATTTTAAAATGGGAAAATTCCCGAAATGTCTTATTATATAAAGAGTTATTTCACTTTTTGCTTCATAAATAAAAGTTTATAAAAATGTCCCATATATCTTTGACGGCATGTTTGGTCTCAACGTGTATTTCACGACATATTTGGTTTCAACGCGTTTTCACGACATGTTTTGTTCCAACGCGTCTTTCACGACTTGTTTGCCTCTAACGCGTCTTTCACGATGTGTTTGGCCGCTTTTGTTTTTGTTTTTTATTTTAACATTACATTATAACTAATTTTACTCATATTTTTATTTTTCTTTTATTTATATATAATACAAAACTTATGGGCAATTTAAGAGACTTAGGTTTTAAGTAATTTACAACTTAATTAACAAATAGTATAACTGAAATCGGAACCCTAGCATAACAGCAAATATATACAAAACGGTAAGTGTAGCACACAGAAAAAAAAACAATTAACAACGAATTAGATACCTAAGTCGAAGGAGCAGGACATGACAAATAGTGTGTGTTCGGAATGGAAGATTTTTGTGACATGGCCGACAAAATGTGGATGACGATAACAGACATTGATAAGGATCGGCGTTTACGGTTCAGAATGGAAGATTCCGATGGCCGGATTGACTAGAGGATAACAGGCCCTTTGAGGGATCTGACTCACATCTAGAATGGGGCAAGAATGTTTTAGGGTTTTTGAAACGTCACACGATGAATGTAGTTGTTCCGGGTCGGGTAAGGATCTGGACCCTCATTGTGAAAGGACTGTGGTGGGAGCGGGAATGTGAGAGTAAGGATGGCCTAAGTAGAGGACACGTGACTAGAGGGAAGTTTTATTTATTAAAAAGTATAGATATGTGGGTTTTTAGTTAATTTTCTCTATTAATTTTTGTTTTATTAATTCTAAATTTATTGAAATCATGTTTATTAGTTGATAAGTTGATATTAAATACTTAATTGATTCAACCTTTCGAAGACTAAGAGGATTTTAAAATGGGAAAACTCCCGAAATGTCTTATTATATAAAGAGAGATTTCACTTTTGGCTTCATAAATAAAAGTTAATAAAAATGTCCCCTATATCTTTGATGGCATGTTTGGTCTCAACGTGTCTTTCACGACATATTCAACGCGTCTTTCACGACATGTTTGGTTTCAACGCGTCTTTCACGACCTGTTTTACCACCAAACGCGTCTTGCATAACCTGTTAGCCTCTAACGCGTCTTTCACGATGTGTTTGGCCTCTTTTGTTTTTGTTTTTGTTTTTTTAACATTACATTATAACTAATTTTACTCATATTTTTTATTTTTCTTTTATCTATATATAATACATAACTTATGGCCAAATTAAGGCACCTAGGTTTTAAGTAATTTACAACTTAATTAACAAATGGTATAACTTATATAGCATGTTGAAGAGGGGTAAAATAGTCGATTAGAAAATATGAGGCAAGTAAACTTCAATTCTTTAAACATAGTTACAATATTGAACCCCCCCCCCCCCAAATTGTAATCAAATTTTTTTAATTTAAGTAATAGTTACGACATTAGCCTTTTAACTGTTAACCATATGTTGTTTTTAATTTCACATTTAATCCAACTTTCACCCACGAATTTTAACGATCATAATTTTTTTATACGCTAATATTTTAAAAAAAACAACACCATAAAAACGAGAATTTAATTCTCTTTATATTCTATTTAATTTGAGTATGATATCGCCTTAGTTTTTTTTAGTTAAAAAATTAAGGTTTATTGGATTTTAATAATCCCTATTGACTGGTATTGGCCGATAATAATCCATATTATTTTTATCACTACTGGCTGTCCCAAATTTAATAAAGTTGGCGCACAAATGTCCCCCGTTAAAAATGACTTAACGACGTTATACTTTTTTCCGATTTTCAAACTAATGTTTTAGGGATTTTGACCGGAAGGACAATACGAGTTGATTGATGTAAAACTTCGTTCGAAATGGTGCTACAAAACAACGAAAAATGCTTCAATTCGGGTGTTTGAACTTACAATTTACAAAAATCAAGTCGTCTGGAATTCTGGATCACCGTTTCGAGCTAAGTTTTACATCAATCGACTCGTACCCTACTTCCGATCAAAAGCCCTAAAACATTAGTTTGAAATTCGGAAAAGATTATAACGCCTTTAAGTCCTTTTTAACGGGGGACCATTGGGGGCCAACTTTTTTAAATCTGGGACTGCCAGTGATGATAAAATGAGTAGGATTTTATTATCAGCCAATAACAGTCAATAGGGATTATTAAAATTCAATAAACAAAAAATTAACATTTACGTAACAGTGTTTGCGGTCCGATTTTGACGGTTTTTAAATAAACAATTAGTAGCGGTTTTGATCATCGTAAACCGAAGCAGAACCGTTAAAAATTGAAACCAAACCATTATCAACAGTCTGTTCCTGCTGTATCGCGCGGGCAGACGTCTTGTTACTTTTAATATATAAAGTTATATATAATTTCGAATATGCCGTTGAGATGTGTTTATATTTATTTACATGTTATAAATTTTACTCAAAACCAAGCCGTGTTAAATTTATATCGAAATGTTCAATAAAATTTGACCAAGATCGGTTATAAGTAAAGTTTATGCCAACACATAGAAAAAATAAACACATCTCAACGGTATATTTGGAACTTTATAAATTCTTATACATTAAAAAATAAATATAAATAAAATTAATTATAATAATGTAATATTAAAGAAAACAAAAATAGTTAAGAGGCCAAACATGTCGTGAAAGATGCGTTAAGGGCTAACTGGTCGTGAAAGACACGTTTGGTGGCCAAATAAGTCGTGAAAGACGCATTGAGGCCAAAGATGTCATGAAAGACACGCAGAGACCAAACATGTCATCGAAGACATGTTTATAAGGGGCATTTATAAAAACTTTTATTTATGAAGATAAAAATAAAATATATCCTTACTAACGAGACATTTTAGGAATTTTCCATTCTAAAATTCATTTCTTTTCATAATAAAAAATAATTGGTACTTATAACCTGAGATATTATGGTTGTTTGTGATGGCTCTTTCCATTAGAGATTCTAAAAACATGATATCGAGTAATGGGTTCAAATTGTTGGCCGCCAATGAGCCTCCTAATATCATTGAAGATTCAAGGCTGAAACTCTAAATGCGCGTTCGTTTCACAGAATGGAATGGAATTGTAATTGGAATTTGCATAGTATTTGGAATTAGAAGGAATTGGATTTGAAATCTGGGCATTCCAATAGGAATTGGAATTTGAAGAAATTTAAATCCAATTTCATTCTTGATGTGCTCGTTTGACAAATGAATTGGAATCAGTTTTTTTTTAAGAGGATAACGGCGGAAACATTTTAGTTTTTCTATATTTTTTGTTTATTATTTATATTTTGCGTTATGATTTTTTTTATTGTTATTTAGGGGTTATCTATTAAGATTAAACCACTCCTCCCCCCCCCCCCCCCATAAAATATTCAAAACAAATAAAAATAAATTAATAACTCAAAATATAAACCGAAAACAAAAAAAGTAAAAAAAAAACTAAAATGTTTTATTCGTTGTTCTCATTAAAAAAATCTCGAGAAAAGATTCTAACGAATTCACTTAAAATTCTTCACTTTAGAATCCTTTATTTAAAGGAATTTGAAGGAATTGAATTCCAATTCCTTGACAACCAAACACACAAAAATGGAATTAAGATTCCAATTCCAGCGAAACAAACACGCCATGTCATGGAATTTTAATTCCAATTCCTTTGAATTTTCACGAAATCTGTGAAACGAACGCGCCCTTAAGTTATTCGGTACGCAAAATATTTTCGTAGGAATTTGAGTATTTAAAGGGAATTGGAATTTGATGAAATTGGAATTAATTTATTTGAAAATTCATATTACAGTTGGTTTGTAAAGTTGTGAATGAAATTAACATCTAAGGGGGTGTTTGGGTGAGCTTTTAAATTTTTGCTTATTTACTTATTTAATTTTTGAAAATCAAAAGGTGTTTGGCAAAACCTCTCCAAACGCTTGATGATGCTTTCAAAAGTGCTTTGACTTTTCAAATTCAAATAAACAAATAAACAAGTTTGAAAATCTCACCCAAATACTTCTTAAGAAATTTAAGTTGATAGAATTAGTCCCACCCTGTGGCAACATTTGTCCTCCCCATCTTATTTTTAAAAAAAAACCCACCCTCCATCTACATGGATTTCATTCATTTTAAACTTGGCAATTACAACATAACCTGTATATTAATATTATTATTAGCCTTCATTATCAATAAATTTTAACATGTGTTTCCGAGTTTAGTTAACGAGAGAAAGGAAATGACAGAAAAGTTTTCATTTTCTTTCTTTTCCCTTTCTTCTCCTTTTTCTCTTTCTTCTCCTTTCTTTTCAATTCTCTCCATTTTAAAAACAAAGTTTTCTTATCATTTTTCTTCTTTATTTTCCCCATTTTCTTTTCTTTCTTTTCTTTAATGAAACTAGGGAATACAATATTTTTTTTCTTTCATTTCCTCCCAAAAAAAATCTTAGGAAGACACCAACTCTTTTCTTTCTTTCCAATTCTTTTCCTCTCCTCCCTTTGATGAGGCTCAGGAACAAACCGTAAAACGACATTGTAATTTTAGCATCAGTTTTTTTGGTTTCGTCGATTGTATCAAGTTTGATTTTTGTGTGATTTTGGTGATTGATTTGGGTAATTGTTTGTTCTTTGCTTCGTTATTTATTTAATAACTAAGTTAGACCTCGTGTAATACACAAGTGGTTAAAAAATACAACAAAAAGAACGAATTTAATATTATTTTAATAGTATATCTTATGGATTCATATTATCGGTATGCTTGGTATTGAGCATTTACAAGCTTTTAGCTTCAAGGTTTTAAAGAAAAACTCTCACTCAATGAAAAGTTTTATTTGGTTGAAGGAATTTGGCCCTTTTAGGTTAGGAGAAAAAGTTTGAAGCTAAAAGCTCATACTAGTAGAGTTTTAAAAAAAGCTACAAGCTTTTAGTATTTAAAATTTTACAAGTTCGGTACTTGAATTTTCATCAGCTTTTATTAATTATATAATAGTTACACATTTAACCCCCTTTTCAAAGCCAACTACCCCATGACTTTTTAAGAGGCCATAATGTTTTCACACGTTAATATTTTTTTTAGGTATATTGGTTTTTATTAATCCCAACTATCGTCTTTTGGTCACTACCGGTCCCAACTAACGACTTGGCTACTAAAGGTCCCAACTTTTAACGTATTTGTTCCTAACGGTCCGCTTCTAACAGAATACTAACGTCGTTAGTTTCAGGTCGCCGGAAAAACGTTTTTGGCCGGAAAACTTAACATTTTCGTTCCAAGCATCTTGGTAACTTTGTATCGGACCTTGAGGAACCTTTTTCTATTAAAAGCCCCATTTATTGAGGTCGCTGGAAACCCTAGAACCATCGTCGGAATCGGTTGATGGTGCTCGAGTGGTGGTAGTTGGTTGGCGGTGAGTCAATTGGTGGTGCTTGCGGTGTTCAGGTGATTTTTTCCGGCAACAACTTTGATTTTTCCGGCCAAAAACATTTTTCGACAACCTGAAACTAACGGCGTTAGGATTCTGTTAGTCGCAGATCATTAGGAACAAATACATTAAAAGTTGGGACCGTCAGTAGCCAATTCATTAGTTGGGACCGGCAGTGACCAAAAGGCAATAGGTGGGATTAATAAAAACCAATATACCTTTTTTTTAAAAGTTACATCATAAAAACGGGCATTTTATTCTCTTTAATTTGAGTATGGTTTTGTTATACTTCTTTAACTTAAAAAAATTAACATATAATGTGATTACCAGTTCGTGTTGGTACGGTTTTAAGTCGAAAGGGGTTAGGTCAAAACATGTTTCAGATTAGAATAGTGCAAGGTCAGAATGAGATTCAGATCAAAACAAGTTTGTTTAAAAAGTTATCTATTTGAAATTGTTGTATATTATAGCTTTGCTTCTTGATTTTCGCCACCGGTTATACCGTACTGCCTTTGCACAAATTACACGTCTACATTCGGGTTATGTGTGCACTACCATTAGGTGAATCATGTACCGGCACTGATTATATGGTTGATGTCAGGTTGCGCACCACCCCACCGCACCACAAAGGCACCCAGCTAGTTTTTATTAAAAGCTCTAGCTACGCTATCAAACACCTAAATATTTTTGAAAAGCTACAGCTAATAGCTATAAACTACCAGCTTCCCAACCAGCTAGTTTTTCCAAACATAACCTATAATCACCAATTAGCAAAGATAGCTGAAATATACGATGTAAAAATAAAAATAAAAAGTCTAAAATATAAAATTTATAAATTTGAGAATAACTCTAAAGTTATGAGCAACAAATCATGATAATAACCCACTAGGTTAGAACCGTGTGATACACGTTTGTTGAAAAATATACAGCAAAAAGATGAATTTAATATTATTGTAATAACATACCTTATGGATTTATTATTATAATCGTCAATTTTAAATAAATCTAGCAACGATAGTGTTTTTTGTGAAAATTAGGGTTTAGCCTGAAATTGGTGTGAGTATATATGTTGAATCAATCGAATCGATGAGGGTTACAATTTAACTTTGATTTATTATATAAAGAAGAAATTCTAGAAGTTGAATGTAATTTAATTTAATTTTAACTTATTTTATTAGCAAGAAATTATGAGAATGCATGTTATTTATTGAAAGAAACCTTGTTTTAATAGTATACCATCTGGTTTGTTCTTTGGGTTATGTAATTGATTTTAGAACTTTAAAATAAGGGAAAAAGAAGAATTGGAGTAGATGGAAGGAAAGTTTTATTTTTTTGAATGAGAAGGGGGGGTTGGTAATCTACAAACATTCTAATGGAATGATTGATGGAATTTTATGGAAAGAAATTCAATTTCATTTCCGTCACTAATCAACCAAACATAAATCTGATCAGTGTTTTGAAACCCGGCCTGGCTGGTACCCCGGTACCTATACCGGGCCGGGTCAAGGTATTTGGGCCGTTTTCTAAAAACCCGGCCGGGTTTTGCGGGCGACGGTCAGCCTGGACCCGGTGACCCAGCGGGTGAACCGGTAAATGCTCTTTTCTTTTTAATATTTAATCAAAAAGAAATAAAAACTATCTTCGCCGCTCTCCGCCTCCGATCCCATCTCACTTCGCTGCAAACCGGCGGATTCAAAGTAACTTCCGGCAAGGTTAGAAGCATTTTCCGGTGATTCAGACTAAAAAATTAATTGTGATGAAGATGGAAAAGGTTCTATCAATTGAAGCGGCTATAGTGTATAATTAGAGATTTAGGGTTTGAAGTTGAGATGAGAGGAGAGGAGAGGAGAGGAGTTGAGCGGTTATAATGGATCTGCACGTTTCAAATTGTTTAGGTTATTTACCTTTTTTATGATAAGTTACATTTTTTACCCTACAAGTTATAATTAATTTAAAGTTAACCCTTAACTGTCTAGTTGTTTTATTTCTTGTTTTTAAGTTTTATTTTTTGTACAAAAGCTTGGTTAAACACGCCTACTTAAAAAAAAATTACATATCAATGTTTTTAGACTAAGATTGTGATGTGTGTTTTGAAAAAAATTTAGATTGTAATGTATGTTTTTTGAAGTTCTATGAGTATTAGTCATCTTTTATATTATATTATATTATACTATATATATATATATATATATATAGGCTAAGTATAAAATGAAAATCCACTTGAGTTGTGAACACTTTAGAAACTCATTCTCAACTATAAGTTTTTAATTAATGTTTAAATCTTGTGGTCCACAATTAAAGTGAATAAAAAATATAAATATAAATATAACCTTTTCTTTCTCCTAAAAACATATATAAAAATTAGTAAAAAATGTTAAAAAATAGCAAAACATTTTTTTTTTGATGTTTCGATATTTTGTATTAAATGTTACAACATATATTACATGTAACAAAAAAAAATGATGTTACATAGGGTTTTCGCGGGTTTTCACAACTCAAATGGGTTTTCATTTTAATCTTACTCTATATATAATCAAGAGAAAACTTATCTTTAGGGAGAAAATTTAAAACTCATAAAGAATTATTTTTAATTAAATATAAAAAAATATTTTCAAATTTTCGTTTTGCCATTATTCTTATATTTTGGTCCCCTTCACTAGAAAAATAAAAATTAAAAAATAAAAATTAAAAAAACCCATTGTAATGCACATACTATGCGAAACCGGTGTATTACACATGTGTATTACTATGTATTTTTAAGTTCAATAGTGTTTAGTTGTATATATTCAATATTTGTGTATTGTATATGTGTAGTAGTGTTGTATTATATGAAAAAAAAATAATAATAAAATAAAAGTCGATGTAGTGCACATGTGCGTTAATGTTATGATGTAGTGCACATGTGCGTTAATGTTATATTACACATACGTACTAATGTGTAATCGATGCACGTATTAGTCTTATATTGCATATATACAATAGTGTGTATCAAATATGTGCAATACTGTTATATACTATGCAATAAAAACACTTTTGAATACATGCAATGCACACCATTACACATGTGCACTACACCGACGAGGTTACCGATAAGGTTTTTTTTTTTTGAACCAATAACAAAATATAAGAATAATGGAAAAAACAGAATCTTCAAAAAAAATTTAAAAAAAAGTTAAAAATAGGTTTTTTAGGTGTTTTTAAGTTTTATTTTTAAAAAGAGTTTTCACTGGATCCCACCCCTATATATATATATATATATTGTGAACCACAAGATTTAATCTTTAAAACATGTGATTGAGGATAGGTTTCTAGAGCTTTCACAACTCAATTGGGTTTTTATTATAACCTAACCCTATATATATATATATATATATTAAATTATTAATTACTAATGACGTCTAGATGACAAACTTGGAATCTTAGATTATGAATAACAATTACAGGAATAACCGAATAGGAAATGAAAATGAAATCAATAATATTAATAATAATTAATAATGATGGAATGAAAATGAAATGAAGAATATTAATTCGTCTCACTTCTAAAATGCATTGAGAAGACATTCTTTAAAATAATTTCATACCACAAAAGCTCTGCCATCTAGACTGTTATCACTAGCCCTATTCGACCTCCCATTCATGGGGAGATATAAGGCTCTGAACAAATATAGGGGCTTCCGACTTCAATATAATTCAATGGCAATTATTTTCTCTCACATACCCTCGATCGGTGTGCTAAAGTAGTGTACAAGATCATATTTCATTTCACGGTTACGTCGCAACAACACATCCCATGATTGTTTTATATTGTAGTTTTATTATCCACCTGTCAAGGCGAGAATTATAGACATTTTTCAGTGATCCACAAATTGCAACTCGAAGTACATTCATATCTTGTATCATCAGGTTATGGGATTTCTTTGAATTTCTCTTTAGCTAAATCAAAAGCAATTAGCTTGTCATGTTTTCATCTCTCACAATCCAGTGAAGTGCATAATAACTCTTCAAACATTTTTTATTCCCATTTATCTGGATCCCTAAGATGACCTTGTAAATCATCTATGGATGAATCATACCGAATTAGAAAAAATGAGCAACAAAGAAATTGGTACTTTCTGTACGCAAGTCAACTTGAAAACAATTGTGTACCCAAATCAACTTGAAAACATTATATACCTAAATCCACTCACAATCCGTACCCAAGTGAACTAGATAACAACATATGTACCAAATAACCCGAAAACATACCGTTTCCAAAAGGTTGGATGTTGTTATGAATCAAATGCTGAATATACGATTTATTTAAAGACTTATTTGGCAGGAAGTTGCAAGATTCCTTCTTCTTGATTAGGATATCGGGAGCATAAAGTAATCTTGAGCATTGTTTTGTTGGAAACCTATCTTGAGCATAAAGTTAAAAAAGAAAGGTAATGTAACTCACACTAGTGTTGAAATTAGGAGAAGATGTGTGTAGTGAGAGAAATTACTTATCCACGTCATGTTAGATAGAGAACTTTTAATTTTGTAGCTGTTGGGTAACGGCTAATTTTGTTTATTTTATCAATTTACAAATCAAACATCTATATTTGAAGATATTTTTTATTTATAAATTGGTCGATTTTAACTAAAATGATACATAAGTTGATTGTTCATTTAATACGAATGTTATGTTTTCAATTTACAAATCAATTTGGGTTTTCAATTGAAAATGATAAATAAGTCACCACTATATTTATATTTTTTATTTCATTTTAAAGCAGTGCTTTACTATAATTTAGAAAGTTTCTAGCAACACAAGACAACACTTTCACACGCCCTTTGTCATAATTGAAATCAACTTTTATGGAACATAATTATAATATAACAGTAACTTTTATTTTTATTGCAGCCACTAAAACTAAAAATGATAAAAACCAGTGGAACTCAACATGCGCCTTGTGATTGGGAAGCATCTAGAACTCGGTCGGTAATGGTTCGGTCAGTTACATTATCGGTGTGGTGCCGACACTTCCTATAGCAATTAGAAGGAAAAAAAAACCCAAAAAATAGAGTCATAATATGCTTGAACCAATGAGCACTCCTAGTTTAAGAATTATTCTATAAAAATTTGGTGTTCATTATTGTGAACAATGAACCCTGCAAGTTTTTTTCGAACATAAATGACAATTTTTGATATTTTTATAGATAAAACACAACCACTAAAAATGATGCAAACATAGAGGACCAAGAATGTTATAGTAAAAACCTTATTGAGTTATAAAAACCCTAAAACTATTTTATGGTTCTGAAACATGCCACGTCTAGGTTTTTATTAGCTAATCCAAAAAATAAAAATAAAAATGGTATTTTGATCATTTTTTTTTATTCTTTTCATTCAAAATCTTGTACAATTAATTCATGTCAAATCATAACTATTCATAGCAAAAACTTTTTATTTATTATATTATAAAAAGTACACTAATAATCTATGTTACGCTTTTTTAGTTACACATACAGATCTTGTACTGCTTTTGTAACACACGCATATTGTCACAGCCCTCGACCCCTATATCCTAGGAGAGGAACCGTGAACATCGAGTGGTGGTATCGGTGTTAATTAAAATAATTTGCAATGGAATATTTCATTAGGACCGTAGTTAGGAAAAATGATCAGAGTTATAAAACACCATGATTCTTATTTCATAAACTGGGATGAAAACCCATTTTTATACAAACATAAGTTTTATAGGGATAAACCCTAATTTACAAAACATGTTTCTTTATTCTGGTGACAAGCCACTTATTTAAGCTGTAAGCCCGCATGCATCATTCTTTTTCCTTTTGTCTCTTACAAGTCACATGAAATATGTTTAAAAATATTTGATCAACAGGAAATACTGGTGAGTACAATTTGTAAATGACACGTTTTACAGTTACAACATTAAGATGTTTTTACATCTGCCTGCTTACAAATTACCGAAAGGTACTTGTCACTCGATCGTATTTGTGACTGTGGTCATATTACTTATTGTCTAACACTTGTCCAATAAGTAACGTGTAATAGCCCAGTAGGCAGGCCTTGTATACAAAACCCCATAATACCAGTAGTAATCATCCGTAAGTCTACGGAGACTTAATCACTTTAATATAATTAAAATTATTTGAAAATATATTTAAAAACATTTGGACTATCTATCATGTGCTTAATATGTTTAGAAAATCATCATGACAGTATTGGAAAAACGATTGTCTCACGCAAATGTGAGTTGTATAAAAACTCGAATGTCTCACCTTGAAAGTTTACAATTAACAAGCCTCCTGATATTAAGCACCTAGGTTAAGCATAATGTAGTATTTCTAAGTTAGTATAAACCCCATAATCATAACATAATCACGAGACTAGAAACTTTACACGATGGCACAATGTCATACCTTATCCAGGCAGAGCTTTCGGATTCGCGTATAAAAGTTCCTTTCAATCATAGAGGGTATCGTTAAGACTACTCGGGTATTATACCAACTTCTTAGTATAAGAAAATTTGAGAGAAAGATCTGATTTTGGGACGAACAATGAAGTCTGGATCTCCATCCTATTTATACTTGAAATTTGGTTAGTTCGCGTAGCGCGAAGGAAACATAAATAATTGGTTTGCGTAGCGAAGTAATCATAGGGTTGTCGAGTCAGCCCTAGCTATGCCATGTGGCGCAACACATGGCAGGCAACGTGCCACCGTTGCGTGACTATCACGTCACGTGGTGTGAAGGACAAAGATTTTCTGGATAACTTCTACTACTTCGCGTAGCACGAAGAAACTTAACTTCACTCCTTCGCGTAGCACGAAGGAACAAAAATACTAAGGCGGATCGCGGCGATGCGAGCGTGCAAAGTGCGCTATCAAAGCGCCACATTGCGTCCATCGCACTTTGACTGAGCCCATGCGCGTAGGGTGCTTCGCTACGACCACCGGGTGTGATATGTCACATAAGAATATTATCATGTGAGCTCTCTTCCTTATAAAGAGCTTACAAGTTTTATAATCTAGTGATGTGGGACAAGAACTCAAACTCTTATTTATATCAAGGTGGAAGCATTCCATTTTCTTTCCTTTATCAATGTGGGATGAAATTTTACTTCTCTTATTTTTTTTCTCCATTCTTACTTTTGCTTGTTTTATTTCTTCACTTTTCATTTTGATTGTTTTATGGTTTGTTATATATATCCATTTCCTGATCATCGAAAGTTTCATCTTATTCAAACGCAACGAAAGTCAGTAAACTATGAAAACAAAAATAAAAATAACTTTAAGATAGTTGTGTGTGTAATCAGTTTTTTTTAAAAACCACTATGAGTTGTCAAAAATTTGAGAAAAACAAAAGGAACATGTGCTTTTATTTTTACTTTTTAAATTTGGAAAAGCTTCTTTACACTTTTATGAGTTTTTTCAAAAAAAAAAATGCCAAAAGATTTTTTTAATCGAAAAAAGTTACTGTTTTCGCAAGTTACATATGTAACCGCTATGTAAAAATGCACGTAACATGCAAAAACGGTAATTTTTGTCGATTTTTCTAAAAAAAAATTTCTCCGACATTTTTTTTACCTTTTATTTTTGGCAAAAACACTCCTAAAAGTGTATAGATGTTCGTCCAAAGTTTTAAATAATAAAAAAAATGTTTTTTTGTGTGTTTCTAAAAGTTCTCACGACTCATTGTACTTCTCAAAATACTCTAACTTATACACACACACATATTTTTGGGGTGGGATTAAGTGAAAACTCTTCTTAAAGAGAAAACTTAAAATCTCCTTAAGATTTATTTTCAACTTTTATTTAAATATTTTGTAGTTACTTTTTCTTCCATTATTCTTATATGCTGATATTATTAAAAAAAAAAAACATTCGTCGGTGTAGTGCATATGTGCAATAGTGTGTATTGCATACTATTGCACATATGCAAGAGTGTTATATTACATAGAATACAACACTATTGCATATATTTAATACAAACTATTATATATATGCAATATAAGACTAATGCACGCATCGAATACACAATAGTGCGTATGTGTGATATAACACTAATGCAAATATGCACTATATCGACTTTTATTTATTTTTTACATATAATACAACACTACTACACATATGCAATACGTACTATTAAATACATGCAATTAAAAACTATTGAACATATAAAATACAGATTATTGAACATGTGCAATAACGGTGGGTGGTGGTAGTGGTGGAGAATGAGTGTTGGTAGGGTGTGGTGTTTTAACCCTCTGTAGACTTTAAAGGATCTCAGAAGTTAATGGGCCAAGTCTGCACCAAGAAGAGCTTGCGCGGACGTTTTTTAATGAAACGTCTTCGAGAAAACAAACAGTCTGCAGATGACAATGTATGTGCGTGGTCTGCGTGACGCAGACAAAAGAGCCAGCACCGACCTTTTTCAAACAACACCTAACACACTTCCCATTACAATAAGTAGTCATTCTGTGCACTTTTGTCTTAAAATACAATTATATGTAAACCATATATAATTTTTTTAACAATTATGGACCTCTCGAGTATGGGGATGGCTTTAAAACCACGTATGGGACTGAAATTATCAATAACATCTCATTGACATTTCCAATTGAGTTCGAGTCTATCTAGGAACTTCTCGAATAGAAAGCGGGGCAACGTTAACACCTCAATAAGCACCAAATGATGATATATCAGGTTGATTCGGTATTGACCGGAATCATGAAGACAATGCCACTTTATTGAAAGATGGTTTCATATGTCTCATTCACCCCAAACACCGTCACCATGATTGTGACTCGTACTAGAGAAGTATCCGGTATTCCTGTTATGCGTCCCGGATTAGATGTCAATGAAAAGATCAAAATGAATAGTCGATTATGAAACACGAGTCGCCTAAAGTTTTTTAAATGTGACAACATAAAATGAAATATTCAATTCAACCTGTTTTGACTGCACTAATTAAAGGGGTCAAATGTCACCCTAACTCAATTCAACTGGTGGCATGGATTAGATGTCAACAAACAAATTATTCTAAAACACAATTGCTAGTTTCACATACATAAAATGTAAAAAGACTTTAATACAAAGAGTCAACTTACTGTTAAGCATCTAGAAGGTAAAATTGTCAAAGTTACTTGTAATCATTTCTTAATTCCAGCAATGAATGACAGATACTGGAATCTCTTTCAACTCTGCAACTTGTTGCCCGTTTGCCTTCTATTTCGATGTAAAGACTACGCCTTTTGATAGTGAAGCACCAAGAACACATCAACAACACGTATTAAAAGATGCTGAAGAGCAAAACCAAAACATTGTTTTGCATAAAACTACCTGCAGTATACCAACTCTTGTTCGTTGAGGTACCAACTCTTGTTCGTTGAGGTCGAAAACGGATCAACGGAAAAACGGATGGGAAAAAAATTTAGACCATTTCTCAATTTGTGCATGCCATCCTTAAGCAAAAGCCATGCTAATCTTCTTTGTATCATTCAAATTTTATTGGATGTCCCCGAAGGGACAACCGATCCCCTTCAGCAAGCACCTTATGAACAAAAGAGAAAAAGTGTTTCTGGTCGATGTGGGAGAGCTACAGTATTTTAACTGACTTAACTAAATAGATGGCATGTTTGTTTTCTTATCATAAAATTTAAAAACTTTTAATGATATGTTGAAGGTTGATTATATATTTATGTTTTTTATTTCTCATGTGATTTTCAACTTAAAATTTTAGTTTTGAGAAAACAATATATTAACCTTTTAGATTAGTACGTTATTACCAGCTTTGATTTGAAGTAATAAACTATTCTAATCGTGTCATGTTATGTGCCATAAACAGATTAAGAGGTTTGAACCCTTGCAGACATGTTTCTAATCGTTTCATTTACGTGTCGACATGTTTATAACCCGGACTCATTCACCCCAAACACCGGCTTAAGTGGTGATTTTGACTCATACTAAAGAATTATCTCTGTCATGTGGCATGGATTAGATGTCAACCAAAAGATCAAAACGAACGTACAGTCTGTTACAAAACAAAAGTCGCCTAAAGTGTTTTATATTCTGACAACATAAAATGGATATTCTATTCGATCCGTTTTGACACTAATCGAATGGGTCAGAAGTGGCCATAAGTCGCATGGATTAGATGCCAACAAGCATTTTATTGTAACATACATAAAATGTAGAAGACTTCAATACAAACACTCAACTCACTCTTAAGCATCTAGGTGGTAAAATTGTCAAGTTACTTGTAATAATTTCTTAATTCCAGCATGCATGACTAATACCGGAATCACTAGACGCTATTTCAACAAATAGTTACATATTTTGATACATATCTAACTATCCTCAAGGCTCCATTTTGTGAATGTTCACCGATCTCATCAAATAACAACGCGGTACGCCAACCCCATCCTTTTGGAGCTTTTGGTAGCAGGCCGGGTTACTGGTTGCTTGAAGCTCCCAAACACCATTACTTCTCCTTTTGATGGGCATATAAGCGGTTAGGGTTAGGGTTTTGATAATTCGACAGTAGTGACGAAGGATGGATACGGTTGATCTGATCCGATGCGAAGCGGGCGAGTGGGAGGAGGCAATGTTGTAAAACTCCCGAGTAGGCGGCCGAGTACTCCCCGATTACTCCCCGCCTCGGCCGAGTACTCCTTAGGTATTTTCCGAGTAATCCCCAACTCCTCCCGAGTACTCGCAACTCCCCAATCGACCGCCTAGAACCGCCTAACGACTTTTACAACATTGGGAGGAGGAGGCTGCGCGGAGAGAGAGAGAGAGAGAGAGAGAGAGAGAGAGAGAGAGAGAGAGAGAGAGGGGAGGAGGGGGAAGGTTGTGGATGAGTGGTTCTAACCCGTTTTTCTAATCTGTGTACCGAGATCCGTGGATAGTACCAATGACCCGTGAATTTTTAAAGGGTGAATAAATGAGAAGCCAATATTCATGAATGGAGCTATCTGGTGGCACGAGAGGGGGGAGCGACGTGAGGGTTTTAAATGTAGACAAATTCATGTGTATGGGTCTTACCAAACCAGATAGCTCTTAAACGGGTTATAACATCTCATTAAATTAAAAATTAATCTTACCAATTATTTGATATGAAAATCCTATAAAATAGAGATATATTAAAATTTAATATCTAATTTAAAAAGAAAAAGATATTATTTATAATTAATTAACAATTTTATAGTAAAAAAACATAAGCGGGTCATGAGTCACCAAATCCAGATAACTTTTAAATAGGTTATAACATATCATTTATTTATGAAACCTTTTCATCATTAAACCCTAAGTATATTATTAACTTTCTTAGAATAAAGAAAATTAAAATCTAAAAAATAAATATTAAAAAACAAAAAATGTAAAACAACTATTCTTTTAAGCCATCGGATTGTTTTATTTGTAAATGAAGACTTCTCACGCATTTAACCCAAATTCACGGGTAAAGGTCTCACCGAACTCAGATAGCTCTTAAACTGGTTATAACATCTCATTATATTAAAAATTAATCTCATCAAATATTTGGTATGAAAATCCTATAAAATAGGGATATACTAAAAATTAGTATCCTTATTATTTAAAAAAAGATATTATTCATAATTAAGAAACAATTTTATAATAAACAAAATAAACGGGTAATGGGTATCACCAAACTCAGATAGCTTTTAAACCGGATTATAACATATCATTTATTTGTGAAACTACTTTATCATCAAATCTCAAGTATATTAATATTAATTATTAACTTTCTTACAATAAATAAAATTAAAATCCATATATATATATATTTAATAATGTAAAACAACCCCCGTAATACAGGGGATAAAATCTAGTATGTGTGTGTGTGTGTGTGTGTATATATATATATGATTAGTATTATTACAGAACTCTTAAATTATTTAAGAACTTGAATGAACTCTTAATAACTAACGTTTTTTATAAAACTTTTTGTATGCTAATGTTACTTGAGTGTAGTTTTATCACTTTTGATATCTATATTTACGATTACAATTATGAAAATTAGTTTTTTACACATATCTATGTTTTTTTTACACATATGTAAATTTTTTATCACATAAATTTTACACATGTGTAACTTGTGATTTATATATATAATCAAATATTATTTTTTAAATATAATAAAACAAGTCTCAAATAATGTTAATATATAAAAAAAGTTAAAAAAATATTTAGTTTTTAAGAGTTCCTTCAAGTTCTTAACTTTTTTTGAGTTCTCAAATATATATATATAGGCTAAGTATAAAATGAAAACCCACTTAAGTTGTGAAAACTCTAGAAACTCATTCTCAACCACATGTTTTTAATTAATGTTTAAATTTTGTACTCCACAATTAAAGTGAATAAAAAATGTAAATATAAATATAACCTTTTCTCTCTCCTGAAAACATGTATAAAAATTAGTAAAAAAATGTTAAAAAATAGCAAAACATTTTTTTTTTATGTTTCGATGTTTTGTATTAAATGTTACAACATATATTACATGTAACAAAAAAAAAAACGATGTTACATAGGGTTTTCGCGGGTTTCACAACTCAAGTGGGTTTTCATTTTAACCTTACCCTATATATATGTGTGTGTGTGTGTGTGTGTGTGTGTGTGTAGGGGAAGATTAACATACAATAATCGCTTCACGTACATTACGTACGCGACATACATTCAACTAAAACGTTCAAGCCAAAAATCTCAACCTTTAAGCGTTCAGCTAAAATGTTTAAACCTTTAAACGTTCAAGCCAAAATCTTAAACGTTCAGGCAAAAACTTTATCCGTTCAAGCCAAATCTTAAATGTTCAATGTCAAAACCCATCATTCAGAACTCAAAATTGATCGATTGAAGCTTCAAATTGATGATTAATTGAATCGATTTCAAAGATTAACCGATCAATTAGCTTCAATTTTAATTCAACTAAACAAACCTGTGACGAGTTTTGCGTTTTTCCGATGAGTTCGTTGTCGACGGCGATGATTGTGCCGGCGAGCGGTGGAGATGGAGATAGATTGAGCAGAGACCGTTTTTTCCGGTGACGGCTCACACATAGGAGACCGTTGGGTAGTGGAGGGGATTTAGAGTTTCTTAAAATCAAGAGTAAAGGAAGGCGCGGACCTATTGTACGATAAGGAATTAATGTATTGGATCCTTTTCCTATATATATATATGGGAAGGTTCATGTACAAAATAATCTTAACATGAGAATGTTAGAAAAAATACGAATCTACCAAAACTGAGAATGTAGGAAACAATACCAATCTACATAAGCAATGTTTTATAATAACAAAGAAAAAACCCTAGAAATAACAACAAAAAAACAAAATTAGCAACAAAATAATAACAGCAAATACTTTTTAATAGCATAAGAAAAAACCTAATAATAACAACAAAATGTAAATCAACAAACACTTATAATGTCACATAATCGGAAATCAGCAAATACGAACAAAAAATTAATAGCAAACACTTATAAAATCAAACCTAATAATAACAGCAAATTGGTTCTCATTGTCTTCAAATTAAGAATGATTTGTATTTGATCATGAAACTCTATATAAGAACAAAGGAAATAATACAGTGTGACAGCCTTTTGCAGTCTATACGAGCCGTATAGACCCTATACAGGCCGTATAGGGTCTATACGAATCTTATAGACTGCATGGCAGCTGTACGTTAACAATATATTTATAATTATTTTATGGTCACCCGTACAAGCCAGGTATCAGTTTGTGTGTTGCTTTAAATAGTTTTTCTTTTACAAGCGTCATTAATTATAGTAAAAATTGAAGATAAAATTTTTAAATACGTTAAATAATTCGTAACCCAGCAACTTCTATTTCATTCGTCATGTAACCATAGGGCATTGAATTATTATAATTTTATAAAGGCTATTTTTCAAAAGACGAGTTAATATGAATCAAAACATCTACATTAACAAACGTAATTATTTTTATGGCAGTTATATTTCAAAAGCTTAGATAACTCACATAGGCGTCAACCAAAATGGATTGCATGACCACATATAAAAAGTCGTTACCCAAAAACACTCATGTTATTCGTATGTTTTTATGTATATAGCAAAATATTTACTTTTAAATTACGTGTTTCTATTTTGTAAACAACTCAAATGTTATTTTTAATATTTTCTAATTTAAAAAAAAAAACTATCCGAGTCAAACTAACTCTATATGAGTCGTATAGTTCCATACGGCTCGTATAGGGGCTATACGATACAAATAAATGAAAACTGGCACTCCTGACTTGAAAATGACTTGACACTAACTCTATACGAGTCATATAAGGTTTATACGACTCGTATAAGCAAAAGTTTTAGACTAACCCCATGTGGCCATCATTATTGTATTCAATTCAACCGTTACAGAATCACTACACTCTTTCTTCAAACAAAACAACCGTTACTTTCATTTCAAATTTAAAAGCCGTTACCCCCCAATTCCACAAACATAACAATCTCATCCATCCACCCCATTTTCACCCACTTTCACTTCTTCAAAAAACAAAAACCCTAATCTTGAAATCCTCTGTTCACCAATTCCATCAATGGCACTCAGATCTCTCCACAACACGTTACCGTTATCGCCTGAACGACCCAAAAAGACAATCAAAGTTGCGAACTTGATCCCACCTAAACAGCCTGCAGATTCTAAGGTTAATAATGAAAACAAACTCCCTTTGGATCCTGTTGTTGCAGCTGCTCCTGTAGCTGATTCAATCGATTATATCTCCTCGGAAAACCTCAAACCTGTTTCGGACCTGGATGTTAAGTTCAAGGTAAATTGATGTTTATTTATGTGATTGGTTTAATACCCACGTGGGTTTTATGTATTTTGATTGTTTTTCATCTGAATTTGTAAACCCATTTTGATTTAGACCCTACACTCGAAACCCGAAAAACCCAATTTTGGGTTTTTTGGATTAGAGACTTTGATGTGATTTCTTGATGACCCATTTGTGAATTTGTGTGTTTTGATTGTTTCTCATTTGAAATTGTAAACCCATTTTGATCTAAACCCTAAAAACCCTAATTGGGATTTTTTTGGATTCTTGATGACCCATTCGTGATTTTGAGTATTTTTGATTATTATCTCATTGAAAATTAAATACTTTTTTAATATATTCTGACTTTGGTATCTCAGGGTCTAATGGAAGGACTGGAGTCAAAGGATTGGCTAAAGATCTGTGATTCTTTGAACGTTGTGAGGCAATTGGCGTTGTTCCACTCCGATCTTCTGCTCCCGATCTTGTGCGTAAACAAAACCGGTTCTTTTATGTCTGATGTTGGTTTTTTGAAGATTTATGTGGTTCATTAATATATGTGGGGTTATACAGGGAAAAGGTTGTGATGGTTTCGGTGAAATCGATGAAGAATCCAAGAAGTGCTTTATGCAAGACAGCAATCATGGCTGCTTCTGATGTTTTTAAATCTTTTGGTGATAAGCTGCTTGAATCCTCTACCTCTAATGATGCTGTTGACCAAATGGTATGGCGTTAATCAAACCGTTCAACCCGAACACGGCCCACAATTTTATTCGTGTCAACCTAAACACGACCCGTTTAGTTAAACAGGTCAACCCGAACACAACCTGTTTTCTAAATGATTGGATATGCCAACTCAAAACCTGATTATTTTAGTGTCATGGTTGGTTTGAGTCGGAAATTGCCACCCCTATATTTTTGTAACTTATTTTGGCATAAATTGACGAAATTACCCCCCACAGATGCTGCAACTGCTACTGAAAGCATCTCAAGATAAAAAGTTTGTATGTGAAGAAGCAGAGAGGACACTGAACAAAATGGTTGAATCCACAACACCAATCCCTTTGCTTCATAAGCTCAAAGTGTATGTCACTCATGCAAACATGAGGGTTAGAGCCAAAGCTGCTGTTTCAATCTCTCATTGTGTGTCAAAAATGGTATGCAAATTGTGGCATCACTCTCTTTTTGGTTATTACTTGTTTTCTCAAAGATTAAATTACCAAGTACCGTTTTGTTTTTGTGTTTTAGGAGAAGGAAGAGATGAGAGAATACGGGCTCGTTTCGTTGGTACAAACATCGGCTGAGTTGTTGAAAGATAGGCTCCCAGAAGCGAGAGAGGCGGCTAGAGGTATGGTGTTGTCGGTTTACAAGGCGGTTATGGAGGATGGGGAGAATGAAGAAGAGGAGAAATGGCAAAACTTTTGCCAGTTGAATTTGCCAGCCATTGATGCGTTGACCATGGTCAAACTTGTTGCATCTCAGTAGAAAGTGTTTGTGCAGAGAGACCATCATGCTGATGAAGATGGCCTTTTGCCTTGTTTTTTCTTTTTTGTGTTTCTGTTCATGTAATAGTGGTTTGCTCTTTAAGAAAAACTACTATAATATGTTTTTAATGAGAAGGAAATGTTCTATCAAATTATCTATTTAAAGTTAAGAGAAATCACAATAAACATTGTTTGTGATATAAATATACCATCTCTTTTTGGGATTGTTAAAATAATAAGGAACACTATTGACGCAAACCTACTTTTCACTTGCATCCTTAAAGTTGATCGAATTGACTCGACCTTAAGGAGCTCATTTGATAACAGGTTTAGAAGTATCTTATTGATGATAACTTATGTTGGCACCAATCATGATTTTTAGTTACTTTTGAAACTCATGTTTTAAGCGTACTATTCATTATTTAGAAACCCAAAACCAACAAATTTAGCACAATTCGTTTACACAAGTAACCACAATCATTCTTCTATACAACCTTCACCCTCAACCGAACAAATCATTAGAACAATAGTAGCTTGTTTGTTAAATTCCCCCTTTTCATCTTATTCAAGTATTCAACCATTCACATCAAAAGTGCGTGCGTTAGAGGCTTTACTCAGCTACCCCGAGAAAATGAGCAAAGCTTTTATATTTTGGTTCCCATCCTATCTCCTCCCGTGTCCTAGAGTTGTTCAACTTCTTGCCCAAAACACCATCCGTGCCTACACAAGTTTATGAGAACTTAAAAGCTTTCACACCTCAACAAAACAATACGAATTAACCATTTTCCTTTTATTGGCATTCAAATTAACAACATACTTGTGATACCTCAGTATGTGATTGATCAAAATATTTGTTGACATATGCAAGTAAGAATTTACCAAAATTGAATCTCGAGTTATGATAACTTACCTGTGAACCCTATGAATGTGTTATCAAATTTCCCACTCTTAGCAACCAAGTCCATAATTTCTAGTCTGAAATCAATTTCATTTGGTTAAGATGGATTCTGGATTGGAATAAATGGCAATTTCAACCTGTTCACTTATAAATGTTTTGACCCGTTTTTACTGGAACACACCTGGATAAAGGATGATTATCACACCCTAAAAATAACCGACCACGCAGTTTCTTTTTCAAAATTGCAACTGCAAGCGAGGCAGCATCCTGTATGGATACAAACAGGCACATCAAATAATATGAAATTATAATAAGATTAAAACAAACTTAAAAACCAATTTAAAATCACCTCATAATGAATGAGATTAACAATGTGATGAGGATTAGCTTCAATAGTTCCTTGTTTCAAGTAATAGAGGTGCATTCCTCTATCTATTTTGTGCTAATGAATTAAAGATTGAACAACAAAAACATTTATATGCATCTTAAAAAATATAAAAGTGTACCAAAATTCAAATGGTGCAAAAGGATATGTAAAGTCCCGCCAACCTAACAACACAACCACCGGCTTCTAGAACTTTCTTTTCCGCTTTTAGAAGAATATCAGTCCTGGGACTCTTCCCAATTGGTACCACTGGGCTGTCCTGTATTTATATAAACTATAAAGTTACTGTAATAATGATTGATAAAAGCAAAATGATTTTATGTTTAGATGTAACACCTCAGAACAGTCTCCATTGTCATATCGGTCATATGGTGCTGAGCTGGATGTAAACAGAAAAGACCCTTCACCATTCCAGAGTGATGCAGCTTCCCTGTTTGTTAAAACATAGGAAAACTAGTTGAATTTATTATGTCAATACTTTGATTAAATCAATTATAAATCTTCAAGAAAGATTTGATGTATCATTACCCGACATCACTAGCATAATCTGAGCTTCTAGAAGGTGGTGCACAGTAAATGACATAAGGGAACTTATGGTCCCGTGTAACACCCTTTAAAGTTGGCTTAATCCCCAGATTAATAAGCTCGTTGTGGTGATCAGTAGTAACTGTCTCCCCTGTAATTTGAGATCCTGGGTGTTCCTGCCGTTAGAATGGCAGCATGAGCTAAAGATTAACATTTTAATCCAATAACAGAATGTTAATCTAAGATTTATAACAGAATGTATAGTTAAACTTAATCTTTTGATCTAACCTGCTGCCACTTTTCTGCAACTAAGCGACCAAGAACACCTGGACCAACAATTAGTAGATCCGTTGCTCCAACATTGGCAGAATACGATCCATCTACTTCTTGACTTGCAGCACCTTCAGTGTCATGAACTTTGTACATGAATGAACGGCGAGTATACACCAATATTGAAAAGTAAAATCATTAAGAGCATAAAAGCCTGCATATGTTATCTATATATGATGATATAACAAGGCCTTTAAAAAGGCAGATTATAGCAGCTACTGTTGTTTATTATTTATCATTAATATATATACATTATTAATTAATTTTATGTTTTGAAAAAGTTTAACAAGCCTAAGCAGACTCGAACTCGTGTGCAGTACCTTAACCGAGCCAAAGGTCGGCTCGAACTCGGCTGTGCAGTGTGAAATCAATACATAGAAGTCTAAACAATAGTGTCATTGTCATACAAGGCTGTGCTCGTTTCGAGCGATCTCTAGTGTGGTATTATGGGTAGGGAGCCTAGGGTTTGAATCGACACAAAACCTCCTAATGCATTTCTATTAAATAATTGATGATTGTTAGAATTCAGAGTCTGAAATGGATAGATACATTGCAAATAAATAAATTACGTCAGAATTTTGAGAAGTAAAATATGGATAATAATACGTACCGGCAGAGGAGGAAGCGTGAACTTTGAGAGTGGAGGATGCCATCGATGATGATTTGGATGAGAAATAGATTGATGAAGGTTTGAGATTCCGGCGGCGTGAAGAAGAATAAGAAGAAAAGAGTTTGAAGTGAGTAAGTCCGGTGGCCGGAGGAGATATA
Organism: Bidens hawaiensis; assembly: GCF_021521415.1. Lineage (NCBI taxonomy): Eukaryota > Viridiplantae > Streptophyta > Magnoliopsida > Asterales > Asteraceae > Bidens > Bidens hawaiensis. The sequence goes on from NW_027492287.1 coordinate 625,080, forward strand.
CAAACAGCTGCCGCTGCCGATCCCATTTATTATTATTATTATTATTATTATTATTATTATTATTAGTTTGTTCAAGGAAGGATAGGATATGGTTGAGCCACTCTTTCTATGACGTCGGCAACTATCCGACTCTCGGCTTGGGTTATTCGGTTACGGTTATTGCGTTTCGGTCACGAGTATTATTTGATATCAAATAGGTTTTTTTATTTTTTGTTAAATAATACCTAGAATACTATGTCGCGTCATTGCATAAACTGAGGATAAGTGTGTGCGAGTGGGAATTTGGGTTTTGATAATAATTTTCATACAATAGTATAGAGGTCATATTTTCATACGATCGTATGAGTTCTCAATCAAATTCAACATACGGACTACACAATCTGATGTAGAGTGTCAAATGTTTTGTACGGAATCTTTATTGGATGAAAGTTAGGACTGCATTGCTTAAGGAAAAGGAAACGAGTTGAAAGTTGAGAAATGTAAAACAAAGTTTCCTAGATTTAAATTTTAATGTGACTTAGGAGAGAACCATGTATTCACATAGGCGGCCATGGGTTCTTTTTTTTTAGGATAAAACCAAAAAGGTATGGTCTCACATATCATATTAAACATATTAGTTTAAGCCATTATTAATGAGAAAAGAACAAAATTTAATATGAAAGTAGATACGTGACTCATTCAAGAAAAATGCATGATTTTCTCTTAAAGTTAAAGTATATAGAAAATTACGAATTCGATCAGTATACTCTTTTGTAACGGTTTTACCCGTTTCTAAATTTGTTTTTTTGAAGTTATCACCGGAATTTTATTTCAAGGTGCCACAATTATCACCGGTTATTTTAATGTCATCAAATCATGTTAGTAGAAACTAGGATCCTCATCAACAACTGTAATTAGCATTAAACATGCTATCGGTAGAAACTGCGTCCGGTTGTGATCGGTACAAACACCACCACCCTCTAGCATGAAGCCTCTCTTATCTCTAAATTCTAAAGTTTATGTACCATAATTTAGTACCTGTCTTTTAAAAACTTGCTTAAGTTTAAGACCACAGTTTTCTTGAAAGCATTGTGACCAAACTTCATCGACAGATTGTTTTGGTAATGTTATTGTAATTTATCTTAAATGAGCCTGCGCTCAACTCGAGTCAGCTCATAGCTCGATGGGTCCACTTGTTTTAATTTAAATCCTCTTTAATGTCATATTAGATAGTTTATGATAGTATAATGCTTAATTGGACACTAAGAAAAACTAGTAACTATTGCCTTGATTGACAAAGAACAAAATTGTCCATCAAAATACTGTCATGGAGGGATCAAAATATAGTTACCAGTAAATGATAATTATATCAACTTATATATAACGGCTTATTGGTTAAATTCTTATAAGCAATGCTACATTGAAATACATCCAAAACAGCCAATTAGTGGTAAGTGTGATTGTTGTACAGTTGCACTTTCTTTTCTATACACAGTCCGAACACAATGATTGCAATGCAATCTGGTACTAGCCGATGGTCAACTGTAGCTAGTTACATGACTAGAATTCGACCTCATGCTGTACTCCGCAACCAGCTGGGAAAAAGCAGATGATGCATCTTCAAGCAATGTTGTAGGAGAATCATATTCTTCAGCAAGACCTGCATAAATCACAAACCAAGTTTATATGCACAAAAGACACTATATCAATTATAACAGAATAACCGGTCAAGCACACACAAACCATTATTTAAGACCAAAACCATGTCACTTTTGACGACAGAGGTGATTCGGTGTGCAATTGCTATCACAGTAGAGTTTGAAAAGTGCTGCCTTAGTGTTTTTTGAATCATGTTATCGGTTGCTGTATCAACTGATGCAGTTGCCTCATCAAGAACCAGAATCTTGCTTTTCTTCAGTAGCACACGCCCAAGACAGATCAGTTGTCGTTGACCCATGCTCCAGTTCTCACCGTTTTCAGTAACTATAACCAGTTTACAAACAAAGGTTATCAAAAGTTTGTGTTTTTATGCAAAGTAAAAAAAAAATTTGTGCTAATATGGTTGAGCAATCAAGAACCTGATGCATCAAGCTGGCCTTCCTTATTTCTAACCTCATCTCCAATCTGGCATTTATCAAGAGCCTGAAATCACAAACTAAATGTTACTAATGCCATGCATATGCATAAGCATATTAAATCTATCTAATGTACCTCCCAAATCTGATCATCTGTATAGTCTTCAAGTGGGTCCATATTGCTTCTAACGGTTCCGTTAAACATAGTGGGATCTTGGGGGATTATGCTTAATCTAGATCGTAAATCATGGAGTCCAATTGATGAAATGTTGACCCCATCTATCAAAATTTCCCCACTGCTCGGTTCAATGAGACGAAAGAGTGTTTGAATAAGAGTAGATTTACCACTTCCAGTTCTCCCTACAATTCCAGTCTTCGTACCTCCATGGAAAGTGCATGTAATACCTTTCAACACAAGTGGCATGTGTACACCGTATCGAACCTATTCAACATTATTTAAATATTAATAAACAGTCTAATTTAAAGAAAAGCAGTAATGTATTACCTGTAGATGGTGAATATCAACTTTTCCTTGTGAAGGCCAGAGATGATCAGGTCGATTTGAGTTTATAACAAGAGGAGGCTCGCTAGGGATACGACTGTACTGAAATATTCTTTCAACCGAGATAAATTGTATTTCCACTCTGCAAAGTTTTTGTATAGCCCAAGCTTGTAACATGTTCAAATTTAGCCCATATGTTACTGCTAAGCCCGCAGTACCTACAACGGGTTGTAAGAGGATGAGTTATATTACTTATTTATGGTTATAACTGTAATCCTGATTTTGAGTTGTAAAATTACTTACTTGGATCAATTATTCCTTCAGGAACAGAAACTAGAAACACCAGAAGGAAAGCAAAAATAAAAGATGACAGCATATCCAAGCGTAGCCCGAGCCAAGCCAATGCACCAGCAACATGAAACTTTGGTCTGGAGTAACTGTCAATCAGTTTCAAGCATGTATCTTGGAATCTGTGTTTCTGATCAAAGCTTCTAATAGTTGTTGATCCAGATATTGTTTCAGAAAAATGCTGAATGACTGGTGCTTTGCATACTCCAACCAATCGTGACAGTTCTCGTGCTGAAGGTATGTAATATTGCTTCAAGCACAATAAATACATGTCAAACACAATAATATCATCAAGACGAACAATTTTTACAGCAGGTATGGTTACCTGTAACCAGATGCAAATTCCAACCACGGGAAAGAAAACAAGGAACACGGGCCAAGCACCTAGTGACATAACTAAAATAATGCCTAAAAGCTGTATGACCACATAGGCAAATGGGCCAATAAGATAAGGTACATTCAAGTCCACTGCAGTTTGGTCTGTAGATACCTGCAAATATAGATTCTAAAAATCAAGGTACCTAATCATTAAGCAAAAGGCAAGAAAACAATGTATTCACTTACTCGGTTTAGAATTCTGCCAGATGGGTTGGCATCAAAGAAAGACATAGGTGCACGGAAAATACAAAAATGCATTTTATCAAAAAGGCGGTTAGCTATTTCATAGCCAGCTTTCATAAGTAAATATGTTCTTGCTAGAATACAAAAGGAGCATGCAATACCAAAAGCCACATAAACAATAATGAATTTGAAGTTATCAACGCGCGCTTCGTTGCTTTCAGATGTAGACGATGCCCAAGCCAACCAATAATTGCTTGAGATTTGAGATGATTCAAACATAATTTGTGCTATTATTATCAAAGGAGTAAGTGCTCCTTTATAAGCAGTTGTAAGGTATTTCCAATAGGTTGATGCTCCCACTTTACCGCTTTCTCTTTCTTCTTCTTCCACAAGCTGTCTTTTCTTCCCCTCCATGTGAACTAAATTACTGTTTTGACTCTTTATAGTCTCGTCTTGGATATCCATTTTAGAAGTTTCTAAACTATGCCCTACAGAATCAATTTCTAACAAAGCTTCTTTGTGAGCACCGACAAGTTCTAAAAAGTCACTTCCTAGATTCATAATATCATCATATTTTCCTGCTTGTGTAATTCTTCCATCCTTCAAGACCTATAAACGAACCGAACGCTCAGTGAACAGTGTGTGAACTGTTTAGCAGGAAGTTCATTTATTTAAGAATTGCATGAACATGAACAAAAAATTTTGTTCATTTAGTTAAATGAGCGAACATGAACACAAGTCTTGGTCATTCATTTATGCCCATGAACATTCATTTAAATTCGTTCGTTTACATTTATTTTTGTTCGTTAATTTACATTTGTTTAAGTTCGTTAGTTTCCCTTTAAAATTGTTTGGCCCATTACAACTTAGTCTAGTTTTATAACCTTTTAGGCCTAGCACGTTCTTCACGTTACTTTTAACTCGTTTTAGCTCAGTAATGTCAGTTCATCTATGTTCGTTCGTTTACTTTTGTGAACCGTTCGTTTATACCGTTAACGAACACGAGCATGTTCATTTTCTTAACAAACAAGACAGCCCCATTCGTTTGGTTAAAGTTAAACGAACGAACACAAACATGCTTTGTTCATGTTCATTAGGTTTGTTTACATGCCTAGGAAGAATTCTTTAAAAAGCTTACCAGGATGAGATCTGCAGCAGGTAAAAACTCCACCTGATGCGTGACATAAATCACTGTTTTTGATTCCAAGAAATCCATCATACATTCCTGTAAGTAAATTACTTTAGCAAGTTAATTTCATAAAACTATGGTTTTTGGCATAACAATTTAAGTACCTACATGAGTAAACCTGAAGAAACATGAAATATTGAGAATTTAAAAGTGGCCAACTCACCTTGAAAATATGGTTTCCTGTAATAGCATCAACAGCACTAAACGGATCATCAAATAGATAAATATCAGCATCTTGATAAAGAGCACGCGCTATCTGTATTCTCTGTTTCTGACCACCACTCAAATTGATTCCCCTCTCCCCTATCACTGTTTGATCACCAAAAGATAGAACTTCAAGGTCCTTCTTCAAATCGCACACTTCTAGAACCTTCTCGTAACTTCCTCTGTCCATCTCCTTACCAAACAAGATATTCTGCTCTATCGTCCCACTCTGTATCCATGGTGTTTGACCAACATACGCCTTTGTTCCAGCAACTTTGACTTTTCCTGATAATTTAGGAACTTCTCCGAGTATACAAGACAGTAAGCTTGACTTTCCCGAGCCAACAGGACCACATACAGCAACCTTCATGCCATCAAAAACTCTGAAGTTTACATCAATCAATGTTGGATTACAAGATGTCGCATCCCATGAGAAATTCCCATCAATAATCTCAACTGACGTGCCACAACTACCTCTCGGGACTACTTCTACCAGACCAGAATCTAATTTGGCTAAACTAAGGAATGATGCAATACGATCAAGTGAAACTTTAGCCTGCACTATCATAGTTATTGTATCCGGAAGATTATACACTGATTCTTGGAGATTCTTAAATGTTGCAACTGCAGACAAAACCTTCCCTGAGTCAAGTGGGACGCCAGCAAGCATACACATACCAAATGTGGCTATAGCCACAAATGTAGGTGCAACCCAGAATGCACAACAGGTCATAGCAATAGTAAATAAATACGTATATAACCAATGCGCTTCATCATTTCTGATATCATTAATTCTAGACAAGAACTTCATCTCCCATCCATAAAGCTTGAGAATCCTCATATTCTTCAATATTTCAGAAGTTGTTTTCATTCTTTTATCTTTACATTTCATCAGTTTCTCTTGAAAATTTTCCTGTAGCTTCCCTAATGGTAGATTAGATAGCATGACTAAAACGGTTGCAACAAAGGTAGCTAATGAAGAAATCCCGAGAATATTATACAATATCGTTAGTGCCAGACCAACTTGCACAATGACCAGCCAAGGTGTGTGAATGAACTTGCAGAAATCACCGATTCTTTCAGCATCAACAGCCATGAAATTAATGATCTCACCATTGGAGTGCCCCTGCTTTGAGTGAGACGAAAGGGTCAAACCTTTGTGGTAGATCATTGAAACAAGAGCAGCTCTGACATTAATCCCAGCCTGTTGCAGCTTAAAATCACAGTGCCGTTGCGTTAAACACTCTACAATCTTAGCAACACTGAATGCAGAAACTTGAAGAAAGCCTTCGTTCAAGTCTCGATGTCCGTTTAGATATTGAACAAGTGTATCTATGAGGAATGGCCCCACATATGAAGCTAATGTGGACACCAAAGAAAGAAGACCTGTAATTATTATGTCTTTCCATGTTGTCAATATCACAGCCTTGAACAGACTAAAAGTAGTCATTTGGCTGCTTTTAGTCTTATCCAATTCTAGTTTACTTCTTAAAACGGAAAACGATCGGTTAGCACTATTTAAACTATCAAGCTGTGGAACATCCTCAAGATCTAACCGTTTCTTATATCCTACAGAAATTAGTGATTGAATCCAAGAGAAAGTAATAAGACTAAAGATATTACTGGTTGCAGAAGCGGTTATGGTTTCGCCCCCACGTTTGGATTCTCTAGCAACCAGCAATGGTTGATAATCGGAACGGGCAATGGTGCCACCTTCATTCTTAACCGAGAACCCGACATAACACAGGAATAAACCGAGAACAGTAGATGAAGCATCTAGCATCAAGAATTGAGGTGCTAAGCTATGAATCTGTTTATAGAACAAACAGTCTAACACTAGGCAAATACAAAATACTAAGAAAGAAGAAAACCACCAAACCCTTAATGCAAAGGGATATTTAGATTCTGGTGATTTAGAGACATGGTTGTGCAAGTAAACCGACACGAATAACCAAACAAGAGTTCTAAGAAGGGTATCCGAAAAGCCAATAATGTTTTCTTTAACCCAACCATTTCTATACCAATAAAAAAGGTTCATGAAACACATGACAAGGTTAACAACCACAAGGATCACACAAGATAGCAAGGTCTGCTTGTAAAACAATACCCCATTGTTGGGCATCTGTTTAGAACTTTTGAAAGTGAACTTTTTGCAGAGATAAGTGATGAATACAAGAAGCAAGAAACCAAGTTGTGTTAAAGCAGAAAGCCCATGCACCAGCAGAAAGCTATGAGTCATGGTTAGAAGTGAAAGCTGAGACAAAGTCAGTGCCACGCACATGAATGATGGTGCAATAATAACATCTTGAATGTTTTAGTTTATAAAGTGACTGACTTTGTGTGACATCATGACCTTGGGATCTGGTCAAATTTGGAGGCCATTGGTCCAACCCACCCCCCTTTGTCTTTTCCTTTTAAGTCTTTTGTCAATGTTAAACTAATGTGAGTGCAATAACAGCCACTCACATATTCCACATAGAAAAAGATATTTTTTTGAGATCTGGTTGATTTTTATGCTTTATTTTTTAATAAAGCTCGGTTATCCGGAGTAACCCTATAGTAAAAGGTGATCATACGCCCACGATCGCAGCTAGGTAGACAAACCCATCATCTCCTGTTTCCTGGAAAACCCACCACCCAAAGACCCACTGTGTAAAACCCGGTTATGATCATATTTGAACTTGATACTTACATAGTTTAGCTCAAATCTTCACTTCCCCTCAATGCGAGTGGAGTTAAAAGCTCATTTGCTTAGGACCAGGTTGATTAATAGACAATTCCCAATTTCCAATCTTTTGTCTTTTTCTTTGTATCTCCACAATAATTGGATTATTGTGCTGAGTCATTAGCCAATGCCAAATACAAGTATTGTGGGCCAATGCAAAGAGTATATTCTTTGAGGCATGTGGCTGATATATACCTATGGTTTAGATAATTTAACAAAAAAACCCCTTATTGATCCAATAACACATTAACACATATCGATGTGTGTTGGTGTGTTTTAATCGAATACATCAAAAACATTAATTGCTATATAGAAACAAAAAAACGTATAACCATAAAAAAAGATAAATAAATGAAATAAAAATAAAATTGAAGTGACCCACGAATCTTTTAAATGGGCTCATGAGAAAATTCAGCATATCAAGATACAAACCAGGAAAACCCTCTCCTTAGATTTCCGTGAACACTCATCCAAAGGCATGATAGTATGGTGAAATAGCGGTTGCCGCCTATTCGTCAAGTCTCTCATTATCACCAGATGCCATCGAAACTAAATGGTGGGGCAAGAATCAAACCTGGGCCATATGAAACACAAGATCTCTCATTTACCACTACACCACTAGCTCATTGACGTTTAACCATCAAAATAGTCCAAATGATTAGGCATGTTTTTAATTATATTAATTTTTTTTATTAACTTCATCAATACTACAATAACCAATAAGATTAGGCAAGAGCATTTTGAAAAGCTCATCTATAATTATGTGAGATGAATCTCTAAATCTTGATGAGAGAGAAAATTTTAAATATATAAGTAAATTTAGAGGAACAACATTCATCCTTTATTTTTATTTTAATATATTTGAAAGTGGTGTGAATGGATGAGAGAGAAAATGTAAGATTTCAAGTATTATTTTTCAAAGTATATTTTTTTTATCATGCCCGATCCGTCTTTGTTCTCAGCTATTTCATTAATACAATTCTGAATTTGTTTAGTACTTCTAATGTAGATTTATTTTATTTATTTTCTTATTATATTATATCATATTTAAAAGGTATGTTGGTATTGTGAGTGTAAAACAACATGTACATATTGTTAAGTAGGTTGTACTATTATTGAAGCATGCTTTGTATTGCCACTATGCAGCATACTCTTTACCCACGTATGCCTACCCGGCCTGACGTGTGAGCTATCACCACCACATATCTCAACATCATCATCAATTTTCACTGTCTTCCTTTTACATCGACTACCACCCCCACCAGAGAAAGAGAGGCGAGATATCGATCGGTGATGATGATGATGATGATGATGAAGGTACTTTGATTAATCAACCAAAAACATGGTTTCATCCGTCCAGTCATACTCCGACTCGATTTGATTATATGAAATTTCTAACGAAGTTAATTGTTCCTTTGTTTAGAGATGATCTTAAAGATATAAAAATGTTGCAGAATCAAAATTGATTTTTTTTAATGACTTGAATATCTTTCACTTGCACTTGCATCGGTTGTTCCTTCGGAGTTGTTTCAGCTTATAAGAAGTTGCGGTCCCGTGGTGGTGATGGTGACGAGTACTCTCCGTATTGAGGTTAGCATTCTTTTGTTTATGGTGTTTTGAAGATCATTATTATTTGCTTTATCCGAAAAACTAATCCATAACTTGATTACATAATCAATTAACTTAAATGTTTAGATTACATCGAAACAGAAGCCAAGCGGGCAACAAGCTGCGCTGCTATCCCTTTTTGAATTACAAAACTTAATCTTTTAAAAATTACATTAGCTGATCTTAAAGTCATAAAATTACTATGCATGACCCGCGCACGGGTAAGTAACTCTACCGCTTCAGGCGCAAATGAATAGTGCGCAATATTTTGCACCTGAAATGCTTTATTTAATTTTTTGCAACCACAAATGATGATGAGATGAAATTATGAGATTCTATTTGAAGTCGGGAACAGAAGATCAAAGATGAAGTTCGAACTGTTGATCAACGAACACTTCTTGAATCCCAGAAGCCCTAGATTCAATCCGTGAGCATATTTTTGTTCAACCGTTTATTTGTGTTATGCGTATTCCGTGTTTAAAGAACCCAGATTTTATTATGGTTCTTACTTTTGAGTTTTTGGTTAGGCCAAAGTTGGTGTTCATGTCTAAGTTGGATTCGTTAATATACTGCCATCACAAGATTGCTTTTTGATAAAGTGTATCCCCTATTCGAACTAAGAACAAGATATCAGGTTTATTGGTGATATCAGGTTTGTTAGTGTCAAAAGTTTACATGTATTAATCATTTATCATGATTTGTAAACATGCATTTTAAGATACCCACATGCTAATGTCCAGTGGCAGGTAACCTAAATGTTTCTTTCTCTAAAGTCTGAAAATAAATGAGATTATGCTTTTGACACTAATTATTTGCTCATATTAGCAATTTAAAATCAAATTTTCAATTCAATGTTTTTTATAATTGTTTGGTATTCTAACTTGTTTGGGGTGTTTTAATGTAAACTTGATGGCTACATACCTTTAGTTGTACAAACACAAACTCGCAATGCGCGGGTACAAAAAGTCGAGGGCCTTCTAACCATCGAATAAAGTCACAACATCTATTTTTGAAAAATATAAAATTTGGTTAAACCATATATATATATATATATATATATATATATATATATATATATGATGCAAAGACCACTTCTGAATTTGAACTTAATATAGCAGGTAAGTGTGTACAAGAACTATGTTCCGGCCAACTTACCAACATGGCTGCTCCAATAAATTGATGACTATATGAACACCTCTAACACAAACTAAACATGGCACCAACTCGGCCGCAGCAACGCGCCGTTGTTAATAACTATTAGGAATGAGCAAAACTGTCACATCCCGACCAAAGACGACGGAACATGCCAGGGTTTAACGTATTGATTGGACAGTAACTCAAAAAACACTAATTAAAGTGATAATAGTTATTTAATTCATTAACAAGTATACAATTACAATAATTGAATCAAATACATATTTTGCATTTATAATAAACATCCTAAGGCAAAAACTAATATCTTCGGTCTTGAACAATATCAACTACTTGTACCTGTAGCATGTATGAAAATAGAGTTTGCCAACACGAATGTTGGTGAGAATACATAAGTTTTAGTTGTATATATATAGATAGGTAAATCACAATTCATATGTAAATGGTGAGCATTACAAGTCTTATGAAAATGTAAACAACTAAATAGATGTGGATCCGCTCTTATTGATACAAAATCAATGTACTTAGGTAAATGTATGATCATACTATATGAGAATAGATGAGGATGAGATACCAACCACCAAACATAAAAATAAAACATTTAAGCACATAAAGTATTATCATAGAGCATGCAATAATCACACATAAACATATATTGAATTGTGTTTTGAATAGATGTGGTAATAAAACATGAGTAAAAATGAATAAGGTATGCATGCTACCCCAAAAATATAAATATGGAAAAAAGGGTATATAAACTCACATTGAATTTGGTGGGTTGAAAGATTAAGGTCTTGGTTAAGCGTGTGAATGTCCTAACGTGTAAGCCCAAATAAAAGTAATAAGGCTAGTTTTAGTTTGTGTTTAACAAATAATTAACTAAGGATTATAATGGTAAGATGATATGATAATTTGTACTTGAAAAACAAAAAAGAATGAAAACAGAATTTAGACAGCTTGCTGTCATAGCATAGATAAATTATTAAAAATATAAAAAAAATCCCAAAATTATAAAAAAAACTCCAATCAACTACATCAATGTGTTAGGAACAACTTTCATTTAGAACGTTTAGTTAGATTCGGACTCGAGATTGGCGAAAACAACATTCTTTTAAAAGGGTACAGATCTGCGCACTAATTTAGTTTGACCACTATTGAGTCATAAAAATGAATTAAAGTGCAAGTAAAATGTCATTAGAACCACAACTCAATGAATTTAGTCATAGGCTTTGGTCTTGCACCATCTCAATTTGTTATGACAAAGTTATGGCTCAACCTTTGTTGTCCAAGAATTCTGTCAATTCTGAACCATTACAATTTGTAATGTTCTTTACATTTTGAGATGGTTTTTTTTATGGAAATAAATTATAAGCCATTGATGGGTTGATGAATACATCATATAAAGAATATGTATAATCAAACCCTTATGGTTATGTTATAAGAGAAAATCAAATTAAAACATAAATTCAAAGGAATGTAAAAACTTTGTTAAGGTGTGACAATTGAAGATCATCTTCCAACCTTTAGTTGTCTCCTTCACAACACACACCATGGTGTATAGATTATGTGGGATCCTTGACATGAATATATGATGGCTTTTCCACCATTTAAATGAAGAAGATAAACAAGAATAAAAGAAATCTTAAAGATAATACAACTAGGTTTTACACAACAACTTGATTACCTTAATTTTTGACAAAATAGTAACAATAATAAAAATGAAGAAGATGGAGATGAGAGAGAGGGGGAGGGAGGGAGAAGATAAATTCTTCTTTGAATTTCAAAGAAGAATAATAATGGTACAAGAGAAATAAATGGGATGATAGTCTCCTACAAATAACAAGATTTGGAGGGGCTAACCGTGACATTTGAGTCAAAACAAGGTACACCTCAGTACGTATTTACCGATTATGCAAATAAACGCCTTTTGCGTAACAAACGAACGATTAACCGAACGGGTCGGGTTATGACCCAGATATTTCGGGGGCGCATCTATAAGTGTATACGATCTATACAAACTAAAAATCATAGTTAACCATGTAAAACTCTCAAAACATGTTTATATGTTGTTAAACGAGTTTAAACGAATCAGAAATCGATTAATCATAAGGTTTTTACCTAGTTTCTTGCTGGTTTTGGCTGTAGAAGAAGAGTTTCAGAAGTTGTGTTTGAAAATATGTGTAAAAATATCTCAAATCTAGTTTATATGTGAAAAGAAAATAAAGGGGGGTGGGGTGGCGGCTGCGGCCGGAACTCCATGGGCCCTTTTTGGCCCAAGTTTCTGATTTCTCAAGCCCAAATACGAAAAGCCCAGTCCAAATTTAGTTCGGGTTCGGTTTTTGGCGTGAAAAACTTATCGGGTGCGTTAAACAGCGCGAAAACGAGTGTTTTTAGGCTAGTTTTGTGTAAAATTATAAAAACATACTATATGTTTGTAAAAATCAAAAATATTTTCACGGATCCCTTAAAACATTTCAAGTAAGTGTTTGGTAAGTCTTTTTCGGCTTAACGAATGATACAATGCTTGGTTTGTAACTATCTTTCGCGTTTAAATCTATAGCGGGTAGTTAAACGAGCATGTTTTCGTTTAACTTGTTTGCTATCAAACTAAGGCCATATTTCTAATGTTTTAGTTTGTATAGATCGTATATCACTTATAGATGGCCCCCCGAAATATCAGGGTCATAACCCGACCCGTTCGGTTAATCGTTCGTTTGTTACGCAAAAGGCATTTATTTGCATAATCGGCAAATACGTACTGAGGTGTACCTTGTTTTGGCTCAAATGTCACATTCTCCCCCCGTTAGAAAATTTCGTCCCCGAAATTTGATTATTCAACTTTGTCTTTGTTTGGGAACAGGTGCGGGTATTTCTTTTTGAATTCGGATTTCCGTTCCCACGTGAATTTAGGTCCCCGTTCTGAGTTCCATCAAACTTTGACTAGAGAGATTTTGTTGTGTCTTAATTGTTTTATTTTTCCCTCTAATATTTCCACCGGTTCTTCAACAATAGCTAACATTAACCAGGAAATGAGGGACGTGACCCAGTACTTATCGACGTTAGATCAGATAGTACTGAACTTGCAGCAGTCAAATGCTTACCACCACTGGTGTTTGGGATAGGGTGACAGTTCGGCTGTGGAACTGTTACTGGGTGATTACGGTGCTGTTATTCTTATGTTTGTGGCTAGCCTATCGTCTGTATGGATAGATGCGGAATATTACAGATATGTGTACGTGATCTTTTGATACTCCATGTATGTATATAGAAGTATGTTATGTTAATATGGGACACAATTTTGTACATTATTACAAGCACTGACCCTTATAGGGTTAAGTTTAACCGTCACTTAGTGACAGATTTTGATATATACATGCAAGCACTGGCCTTTATCAGGCTAAGTCTATGTACCTTTTGATATCAATGTACGAAACAATTTGTGAAATGTCAGTATGTTATCTGGTTTACCTGCACAACATTTATTGTGATTATTATTACACAGTGCCGTAGACTGGAATTAGTACTAATTGGCTTATATTTGTTTATCATTATAGAATGGCCCCAAAGAAAGCAAACCCTATGACTGAGGCAGAAATAGCCGAGATGATTGCTCGACAAATGCAGGCAGTAATCCCACTTATTGTAACACAAGTAACTGCTGGTGTTAATGCTAATATACAAACAAACCAGCAACAAATCAATAATGCTCCCCCAACCAACACTGAAACGGTTACAAATAATAATCCCCCGCCTAATACAAATGCCCCTACCAATGCAAATAATCCCCCACTTGATGCAATTAATGTCAACAACAATAATCCTCCACCGAACCCAAACAATAACAATAACAACCCTAATCCCCCTCGAAGGGAATATTCGATCAAAAACTTTATGGCCTGTAAACCGATTGATTTCAAGGGCACTGATAGGCCAAACGGGTTAATCAAATGGATCGAAAAGATTGAATTTGTCCTAAATATCAACAATTGTCCACCCGAAAACATTGTCAAGTATGTTACTTCTACTTTTACAGATCATGCTTTGATGTGGTGGAACACTACAGTTAAGATAAAAGGGCAGGATACGGCTAACCGTATGACTTGGGCGGAACTCAAAACATTAATGCTAGATCATTGTTGTCTAAAAAACGAAATACAAAGGTTAGAACACAAACTTTGGAGTTTGGAAATGAAAGGAGCGGATCATTTGGGATACACGAACCGCTTCAATGAATTGGCCCGCTTAGTACCATGGTTAGTAACTCCTGAAGATAAACGAGTTGAATGTTATATTTGGGGTTTAGCCCCGGAAGTGAGGAGTTTGGTGAACTGTGACATTTGAGCCAAAACAAGGTACACCTCAATACGTATTTACCGATTATGCAAATAAACGCCTTTTGCGTAACAAACGAACGATTAACCGAACGGGTCGGGTTATGACCCTGATATTTCGGGGGGCCATCTATAAGTGATATACGATCTATACAAACTAAAGCATTAGAAATATGGCCTTAGTTTGATAGCAAACAAGTTAAACGAAAACATGCTCGTTTAACTACCCGCTATAGATTTAAACGCGAAAGATAGTTACAAACCAAGCATTGTATCATCCGTTAAGCCGAAAAAGACTTACCAAACACTTACTTGAAATGTTTTAAGGGATCCGTGAAAATATTTTTGATTTTTACAAACATATAGTATGTTTTTATAATTTTACACAAAACTAGCCGAAAAACACTCGTTTCGCGCTGTTTAACGCACCCGATAAGTTTTTCGCGCCAAAACCGAACCCGAACTAAATTTGGACTGGGCTTTTCATATTTGGGCTTGAGAAATCAGAAACTTGGGCCAAAATGGGCCCATGGAGTTCCGGCCGCAGCCGCCACCCCACCCCCCTTTATTTTCTATTCACATATAAACTAGATTTGAGATATTTTTACACATATTTTCAAACACAACTTCTGAAACTCTTCTTCTACAGCCAAAACCAGCAAGAAACTAGGTAAAAACCTTATGATTAATCGATTTCTGATTCGTTTAAACTCGTTTAACAACATATAAACATGTTTTGAGAGTTTTACATGGTTAACTATGATTTTTAGTTTGTATAGATCGTATATCACTTATAGATGCGCCCCCGAAATATCTGGGTCATAACCCAACCCGTTCGGTTAATCGTTCGTTTGTTACGCAAAAGGCGTTTATTTGCATAATCGGTAAATACGTATTGAGGTGTACCTTGTTTTGGCTCAAATGTCACAGTTCACCAAACTCCTCACTTCCGGGGCTAAACCCCAAATATAACGTTCAACTCGTTTATCTTCAGGAGTTACTAACCATGGTACTAAGCGGGCCAATTCATTGAAGCGGTTCGTGTATCCCAAATGATCCGCTCCTTTCATTTACAAACTCCAAAGTTCGTGTTCTAACCTTTGTATTTCGTTTTTTAGACAAAAATGATCTAGCATTAATGTTTTGAGTTCCGCCCAAGTCATACGGTTAGCCGTATCCTGCCCTTTTATCTTAACTGTAGTGTTCCACCACATCAAAGCATGATCTGTAAAAGTAGAAGCAACATACTTGACAATGTTTTCGGGTGGACAATTGTTGATATTTAGGACAAATTCAATCTTTTCGATCCATTTGATTAACCCGTTTGGCCCTTCAGTGCCCTTGAAATCAATCGGTTTACAGGCCATAAAGTTTTTGATCGAATATTCCCTTCGAGGGGGATTAGGGTTGTTATTGTTATTGTTTGGGTTCGGTGGAGGATTATTGTTGTTGACATTAATTGCATCAAGTGGGGGATTATTTGCATTGGTAGGGGCATTTGTATTAGGCGGGGGATTATTATTTGTAACCGTTTCAGTGTTGGTTGGGGGAGCATTATTGATTTGTTGCTGGTTTGTTTGTATATTAGCATTAACACCAGCAGTTACTTGTGTTACAATAAGTGGGATTACTGCCTGCATTTGCCGAGCTATCATCTCGGCTATTTCTGCCTCAGTCATAGGGTTTGCTTTCTTTGGGGCCATTCTATAATGATAAACAAATATAAGCCAATTAGTACTAATTCCAGTCTACGGCACTGTGTAATAATAATCACAATAAATGTTGTGCAGGTAAACCAGATAACATACTGACATTTCACAAATTGTTTCGTACATTGATATCAAAAGGTACATAGACTTAGCCTGATAAAGGCCAGTGCTTGCATGTATATATCAAAATCTGTCACTAAGTGACGGTTAGACTTAACCCTATAAGGGTCAGTGCTTGTAATATTGTACAAAATTGTGTCCCATGTTAACATAACATACTTCTATATACATACATGGAGTATCAAAAGATCACGTACACATATCTGTAATATTCCGCATCTATCCATACAGACGATAGGCTAGCCACAAACATAAGAATAACAGCACCGTAATCACCCAGTAACAGTTCCACAGCCGAACTGTCACCCTATCCCAAACACCAGTGGTGGTAAGCATTTGACTGCTGCAAGTTCAGTACTATCTGATCTAACGTCGATAAGTACTGGGTCACGTCCCTCATTTCCTGGTTAATATTAGCTATTGTTGAAGAACCGGTGGAAATATTAGAGGGAAAAATAAAACAATTAAGACACAACAAAATCTCTCTAGTCAAAGTTTGATGGAACTCAGAACGGGGACCTAAATTCACGTGGGAACGGAAATCCGAATTCAAAAAGAAATACCCGCACCTGTTCCCAAACAAAGACAAAGTTGAATAATCAAATTTCGGGGACGAAATTTTCTAACGGGGGGAGAATGTGACATTTGAGCCAAAACAAGGTACACCTCAGTACGTATTTGCCGATTATGCAAATAAACGCCTTTTGCGTAACAAACGAACGATTAACCGAACGGGTCGGGTTATGACCCTGATATTTTGGGGGGCCATCTATAAGTGATATACGATCTATACAAACTAAAACATTAGAAATATGGCCTTAGTTTGATAGCAAACAAGTTAAACGAAAACATGCTCGTTTAACTACCCGCTATAGATTTAAACGCGAAAGATAGTTACAAACCAAGCATTGTATCATCCGTTAAGCCGAAAAAGACTTACCAAACACTTACTTGAAATGTTTTAAGGGATCCGTGAAAATATTTTTGATTTTTACAAACATATAGTATGTTTTTATAATTTTACACAAAACTAGCCGAAAAACACTCGTTTTCGCGCTGTTTAACGCACCCGATAAGTTTTTCACGCCAAAAACCGAACCCGAACTAAATTTGGTATGGGCTTTTCGTATTTGGGCTTGAGAAATCAGAAACTTGGGCCAAATGGGCCCATGGAGTTCCGGCCGCAGCCGCCACCCCACCCCCCCTTTATTTTCTTTTCACATATAAACTAGATTTGAGATATTTTTACACATATTTTCAAACACAACTTCTGAAAATCTTCTTCTACAGCCAAAACCAGCAAGAAACTAGGTAAAAACCTTATGATTAATCAATTTCTGGTTCGTTTAAACTTGTTTAACAACATATAAACATGTCTTGATTGTTAAAAATCATAGTTAACCATGTAAAACTCTCAAAATCATTCAAAAACATACTTTGATGTTAAACCTAGTTTCAAATCAAAAACATGATCTTTTTTGGCCATAAACACGGATTAAGGGGTTGAAACGGCGTTTTTACGGTTCAAAAGTTCGTTTTTGTGCACTAGCCGAAACCGTAAGTTAGAGGGCTGTTCTATTGATGAAACCTGCTTGGTTTGTGATATAGGACTTGTATCTAGCTTGCATAGAAGCATAAGAACCTGAAAACTTGATTAGAAAGTTGGAAACGAGCCAAACCCGTTAAGGTAATGCCGAAACACTCGCTTACGGGCTATTTAGGTTAAGGTTGTGATGTGCATATTATTAGGCCTTGAAATTTTGCAGGGACATCAGGGACCATGTCCCTGTTCAAATTTGATAATTTTCGACCATCCGATAATATTTGGCGAATTTATTACCGAATTGGGACGTTTATTTGGGAAAAATAGCTAAAATACTTCAAAATTATGAAATTTTTCTGGGAACTCAGATTTGATGTATTTTGATCACATATGAATTTTGGGATCATTTGGAGAAGTTTAAAGGTGTTTTGTTTATATGCGTTCGTGTGAATTTTTATAGCCGAATTTGGGCCGAAAAGAATATCGCACGAGCTTTTTACATTCTGAAATTGATAAAGGTTGATTTGGGACATGATTTGAGCATTCAGGAATTTTTGTGGAATTTTTGGAAATTGTTTGGGGTAAACGGACGATTTTCAGGCGAAATATAGCTGATAAAATGAATTTTTATAAATTAATAAATCAGTAAATAATTCCAGAAATATTTTTATAAAAATCTACATATTTTAATTGATAAGTGGATAAATTTTCATAATTTAATGATTAACGTTTAATTAGTTATGCTAATTTAAATATTAAACAAATTTAGTTTTTATAAAAACCGGCAAGTTCGCGACTAACGAACCTGCGGGAATATCAAAACACCAAGAGTGATCAAAAATCATATTTTTGGACTAATTAAGTGAAAACGAATTTTTCTATGAGAAACCTGGACAATCAGGGAGGATTGTGCGCGTTTCTTCTCAAATCAAACTGAATAAACGGAAACGGGCCCTGTGGCTAATCCGGGACCCCAGTGTGTGATCCTTCTTTATAACTTAATCATTTTATTAACCAATACATTTACCCAAGCTTGTTTTCCTATAACTGTTTTCTGAACGCGTAAATGAACAACTTGGCCTAGCTGGGAAAACAGGAATCTGAGCCAAGTTCAGTTCAAAGTATTAGACATTGAACAACATCACAACCCGAGCCTATTGCCACTTTCTGGGCGTTCCAGCTACACCCAGATTAGTTATACAGCCCAGTTTAGTATTGAGATTATAATAATATTAAAATATTAATATTATTATAATATTGATTATAGGAACTACTGATAGCAGGCCGAACAAACCACGAGCTGATACAGTACTGATTATCTACTAAACTGTGAGTTTCATGACCCCACTCTTTAAACAGTTTTACGAACTTTTTGGGTGAAAAGCATGTTTGATTACATATACATACCTGAAACATGTATTGATGTGAATTATCTAAGTGCTAACACACGAAAGTCCCCACTAACACAGTGATTAATTTCGAGCCGGTGGCTTGTGAATAGTACTATTGGTTTGACAAACCCAAACGGAATCGGCCTGGTTACCGTGTCACATAGCGCCGTTTGCACATGACCATATTTATACAAACAGGCTATGTAGTGTTAGACATAGCTACCGGGGCATGTTGTGGGCAGAAAGGGGCCACAGTGGTTGATTGAGCGTGGGAAATGGATGCACGCAGCACTTACAGTCAAGGCTTCACTGTAGCTTAGCATAATTACATCATTTACATACATACATACATACTTATTTCATGATTACAAGTGTTAACTTGTGAATACTCATTACTGTTTTCTTGAAACTCGTGAAACTCACCAACTCTAGTAGTTGACTCGTTTTAAACTGTTTTTCAGGTGTACCTAAATCGGAGTGATTTGGTGATCTGTTACTTGCTCAAGGTGTGTAGTTGATGCTATGTGAATAAAAGCAAGGATACTAGTAGTAAGATCGTATAGTTAACGAACTAGTTTTGTTTGAATCACCTAGACTGTAAAACAATGATAGAACAATGAAATGTAATAAATTGTAAATTAGTTTGTAATGTTTCTTTATAAACAATGTGTTGATACCAGAGGTGTCTGTTACATTCCCGTTTTACGCTTTCGCATTGATTTAGTCGGGGTGTGACGCTAACTTGGAAAAGTTTGTTTTTGTAAAAAGTTGTAAAACTTGGAGAAGGGGAAAAGGGGTGGAGTGAACGGTTTTGGGGTTTTTTTTGGGTTGGATTATATTGTATTTTTAACATATGGGAAGGAGCATCTGCTATAATAATTAATTAGATATAGTACTCAGGCTAGTTACATGTTTAAATGTCCATGTAACAATTTATCGTGTTATAAAATGAAGGGAACACACTTATGAGTTATAACTTATTATGTATAGGGAAAATACATATATATAACTTTTTAGGGACTCCAAATATCGAGTTAGATTATGCAAGTTTCCAAACGCTTTAAATACATAACACAGTATAAGTAACGATGTGTGGTAACAATTTTCGATTCATCAAAGCTCGAATATGTTAGCATAGTCAACATGAAAAACTTTAATATCAATGACCAATAACATGATTAAAACATAGACATCCAACATTTCATTGATTAAAAAGGTTTCTAATCACATCAAAAACTACAATAGGTCGAGTTTGAAATTAACGAATGTTACAAAAACAACCCCCTTAACTAACTTTAATCCCATTGTGCACCCACAACTATAAACCAAGGAGCACATTGCAATTTAATCAAAATTTCTTCCCTCCAAACCTTGGCATCACCTCCATCGGCCGATACAACCCCCCCCCCCCCACACACACAATTTCTTGATCCATAATTAACAAACGTAAATCGTGATATTGATTGGACTAACTCAATTGTCAATCAAAACCACGTTCACCGACACACTAATCATGGAAAATAATAACCATTTGACAGCTAATTTTGATTTACCAAACCGCGGTTGTAATTCGATCCTAAATCACTATAAATACATGAAAAAAAAACATAATTAAACTCGCACGCACAATCCTCACGTCATCCCGCTCATAAACCCTAACCTAGTTTTAGTATAATACGCCGTCAATATCTGTTCCATATTCGAGTTTGGCCGGAAATCCTAATTCGTCAACCACCATCAATTCAATAGAATTCAAGGTAAAATGGTTGTGCATTCAACTCATTTCTAATTAAATAGCAATAACCCTAAACTAATTTTTATCAACATCAATCAATTAAGCAGATTAATAATCTAGGGTTCATTGTTGGGATTTGGGATGATTTACATATCTGCATATGTATTATAAGAAAGACTCTTGTTCATAAGTTGAAGCACCAGCCTGATGGCTGGTGCATAAATGTTTTAACACTTTGAATGGTCTAGGGCACGAGTTTGAACCCCTGGACCCGTTTTCTTTTTATTTTATTTATTAAGAGCTTTTAAACCAATTTTTTTGTCATATATGGTGTATATATCACTAAATAAACCTTTTAATAAATATATAATATCCAATAAACTTTATTTTGTCAAAACCTAACCCCAAGCTATTATTTTGCGGATCTTTAAACTTTTTCCCAACAACAGCATATCATATACAAATATACACATTGATATATAAATGGAATACCAATAAATATATTCGTCGTATATTAAAGTGAGCCGAACTAATAACCTATTAACGTCAGAAATAAATTGCGTTTAACTTTCCCATTAATACATATATTAATATATATATATTATAATGATTAACAATATTATTATATATAATAGTTACTTATTTATCAATAATTAATATGGCATAAATACAAAATAATTATAGTAACGGTGTATTTAGTTTTCTTATCGATTAAATATATTTCATGTGTAAATCTAACATAATAATAATAATATTAAATAATAAATAACAATATATTAATGCACCATACCCTAAAGGACTACAAATCATTCAAATCGAGTATAAACCGCAATATTAATAAAATTCTAATAAGAAACTTTTACTTAGATCCCAACCAAATCCCAAAACCGTTATAAGTCTTGTTAATTTACTGCTTTTAATTAATTTATATTATTGTAACAACTAGGAATTTTTGTCGACCATCCCTAGGAGTTTGATCGTTTTCTACTCTAACTTTATCATCATCTCATCTTCATTAATCCTCCTATTAAAGTAAGTAATTCACCCCCCCCCCTTTTTACCGTTTTACATTTTTGGGGCGTTATGCATTCACAACTCAATTATTTTATTTCACATTGTAATTCCATTATTTGCGTTTATATGATATTGCTCAATTAGTTATACGTGCGAATGTGACTATGTGTTTAATTTTGAGTTATGGTTGTTGGTATCTCATCCTCATCCTCATTAGTATGATCATAAGCCGTCGAAGTAGCTCATTATTTATGTGATTCGAGTGAAAAGACAATTTTTATATTAATGTTATGCTAGTTGTAGCAGTTCATATTTAATGCAAGGAATTGCCTTTTCAATATTATATATATATATATATATATATATATATATATATATATATATTCAAAAACTGTAATTACTTGCTCAACTTTATGTTGACAAACTATATATTTTCACGCATGACGCAGGTAGATTTTTGGGATGAAGAAAGAAGTTAAAGAGTAAATTGAACTTTAGGTTGCATGATTAATAAAGACGGATTTTGTTTTTAATTATTTTAAGTTGTAATATTTATTTCCTTTGAGACAATGTTATGCTTTGCGTACTTGATATATGAAATGAATAATTTAGATATTGACAATTCATTCCCTACCATATACAGTTGTAATTTAGATATTGCGTACTTTAATAATTTAGAAAATCCATCTAATAGCATTTCCAATTCATTCCCTACCATATACATATATATATATAGGATTAGGTTCATTTCAGAAGTGTTTTTAGCGCGAGAAGTGTGAGAAGACATTTGAACCAATCACGTTATTTCTCTTAAATAAAAGGGTATAAGTGTAAAATGTGAATTGTTATTTTTTGGTAACTAATGCTTATTAAATTGAATGTAAGTTACATCTCATGAGTTTTTTTGGTAATTGATATTTATCTTATCTTTAATTTTATTTCGCTACACAAATAGATAGTAATTGATATTTATCTTTAATTATTAAATTGATATTTGTCTTATCTTTAATTTTATTTCGCTACACAAAAATTTTTCCTACACAAATTGATTGTTATATACACAAATTAATGGTCTTTGTAAGTAATAAAAATAATATACCTACACAATCTTACAGACCGCTTACACAGTTAATCCTACATAAGTATGTATTTCTTTATACATAAAATGAGTTTTCTTATTGTTATTATGTAATTATAAAATATTTAATAAAATTTAGAAAAGTGTAGGATAAATTAATTAAGTTAATATTTTCCTACACATACTATATATACCTATTGATACAATGCATATACATACACAACAAAAAATTTTCATACATAAATTAACGGTCTTTGTAAGAAAGAAAAATAATGTACCTACACAATGTTACAACCCGCGTACACAGTTAAATCTACATAAGTTAGTATTTTTTTATAGATAAAATGTGTTTTTTATTGTTTATGTAATTAAAAATATAATTAATAAAATTTAGAAAAGTGTAGAATAAATTAATTAAGTTAATATTTTCCTGCACATACTACATATACCTACTGATACAATACATACATACACTATAAAAATTTTCCCTACATAGATTAATTATTACATACACAAATTAACTTGTTTGTCCCATGCATCAAACAGAACGTACTCAAAATAAAAACTTAACACATAAAAAAAACGTACTACACAACATATATGAAACTCATAGGTAAGCCATACACTTTATGAATGCATATATTTACATAGGCATGTAGGTATATATATCCGCACATAGGGACGTAGGTAGGTATGCACCTACGTATGTATGTGTGTATGTGCGTGCATAGGGGCGTACACACATAGGGCGTAGGTACATACGTGCCTACATATGTATGTGTGTACGTACGTGCGTACTTACACTTCATATGGATACAAGAGGTTTTTACCAGCATCGTCACTTTACTCTTGCAAATAACAAGATATTCATCATCCATAAGATTAGAGGAAGCATTTGTAAACCTTCAAAATGATAATACACCAAAATATTAAATGACTTTCAAAAGAAATATTTAATTGTGGCTTTAATGGGAAAATTTAATTAACTAGTTAAGTAATTATGAGTTACACATTTGTTTTTAATGATGGTACATAAAAATTACTAACATACCTATTTTGGTATTAAAGTTCATTAAAAAGGTGAAAATAAATTACAAGAGTGTCATTTTGAGTAATGACCATTGATAAAAAAAATCAATGAATGAGATTCACTTCTCGCATTTCTCGCTGTAATATCACTTCTCGCAAGATCCATCCCCTATATATATATATATATATATATATATTGAAAAGGGTTCAAATAATAATAAAGAGTTTCCTAGGAATGGTAAGAACCAATATATTTTTGGCATTTGGCATTAAAACCTATGGTAAAAGAATAATTTTAGGAAACTATGTCGGTTATAATGGTGAAAGAGTAATTCTAGGAAACTATGTCGGTTTTTGGTAATTTTAAATCTCAACCCTTGGATCCCCTATCTAATGACCCATAATTATTCTTACCATTCCTATGAAACATTGTCTTTTTACAATAACCTATCCCTATATATATATATATATATATATATATATATATATATAACTACACTAAAAATCGTTGTTTTTCCTTTCCCTTGTATACCTGTATCATTATCTATTATCTTTCCTGCACTTACAACCACTTTTAGAAAATATTATATAGTATGAACAATGAAACCCCAAATTTACCTTTTCCATATAACATTTTATCTTTTCTCTACTCACAACCACTCATAACCACAGTGGCGGAGCCAGAATATTTTTCCTATGGGCTCGGGACTTTTTGACGCCCCATTTTTTTTTCCAGCGTTAAAGTTTTTGGCCTAGAAGGGTCGGGTCTCTAATTCGGTCAGATAAATAAAATACAATATCACTATCTTAGCAAAAGTACATCATCAACATTAAATAAAATATATAGTCATATTAATTAATAAAAAAGATATTACATATTATTATTGTTCCCGAGGCATTCTCATGTTTTGAAAATGATTCATAATATATTCAATAATTACTTTAAAAAATAACTCATTTTCAATATAACAAGTGCAAACATCGTTTATTAAAGAAATAGTTGGTCGGCCCGTTGTCGTCTGGTTCAAGTCCGAAGGTGAGGCGATGGTTGAAGCCTTGAGGCAAACTGGCGTAGAGTAGAAGACAGATAAACAACGTTTGGACTTTGGTCGATAGAAACAGAAATTGATCGGTCGTTCCTTTTGTTTTTATTTACTGTTTATTTAGATATTATGTTTTATTAAGAACGTATAACTTGATATCACATGGTCCTACCAAAATTAAAAGGATAGATGGATAGATAAAAAAGAGATGCATCCCAACAGCTAAAGGGGTTCAAACCTGGGTAAAGCCAAAGAAAAAAAGTTTGCAGAAAGTTTGCAGAACAACCTTCAAGCATCCTACTATACAAACAAATGTGATTAAACAATGAAACTAAATTCATAAATAGACAAACTGTAGGTTTCTAAATAAAGTTGTGGCACCGCCATTTTGATATTTATCTATATATATAATTAATTTTTTTTATTAACTCCACCAATACTTCAATAACCAATAAGATTGGTAAGAGCATGATGA